>NC_079388.1:3744240-3816740 GCF_029220125.1 Pseudoliparis swirei
CACAGCTGCCTGATCGGAAATATAATAAAAATATATAATAAAATGAAACGGTGGACAAATACTTTTAATTTCCCAAAGATTCTTCGCAGTAGAAGCTTCCTGTTATGTTATCTATTACTTTCCTCTTCCTCTGCAATATTAGTGGAACCTGTTTTATTGAAGAATAAAAAAAACCAATAAAAGTCCATATTTTCCGTTACACACACATTTAAGGCTTTAAGCCCCATTTCCAGAGCCGAGCGTGTAGTGAAGAGAGATCTTTAATAAGTCCCCCCCCCCACCCCGTCGTATTATTCTGGAGGTCGAGGGTGGAATATGTGACGAAGATTCTCGAGTCGCTCCAATGTTCTAATTTTAAGTCTGTGGACCTGTGTTTGTGTTGACTCATAAACCGGATATTGTTTTGCACTCGCTTCAAAAAATCCCATCGGCTGCTTCCTCAGACAACAGGAGACACAGCTGGAGAAACACCAGCTTGAAGGAGCGTTTCATGAAGAAGATGAAGTCAAAGAAGTCAAAGTCTTCTTCATTGTTACTTCTTTAAACAAACGGAAGATCTGAAAGGACACAAAGTCATCGTTGTAATAATAATAATAGTAATACAAGTAATAAAGTGAAAAACAGCTAAAAACTACAACAAAGAACATTTAGACAACACATACATTATAAATAAATAAAATAACTAGAATGGGCACTCGGTAGAGCGCATACCTTCGCATATCACAAGATTGGGCATTGAATTATGAACATTTTGGCATTAGTTGCATGCCAATTGGACAAAAATGTATCGTGCTATGGTAAAAAAAGAGTTTGACCTTTCCATGACCTTGACCTTTGACCCGATTGATCCCAAAATCTAATCAAATGGTCCCCGGATAATAACCAATCATCCCACCAAATTTCATGCGATTCAAGAACATTTTGACCTGTTCATGACCTTTGACCTTGACCTTTGACCCGATCGATCCCAAAATCTAATCAACTGGTCCCCGGATAATAAACAATCATCCCACCAAATTTCATGCGATTCGGTTCAATACTTTTTGAGTTCTGCGAAAGATTTTGACCTGTTCATGACCTTTGACCTTTGACCCGATCGATCCCAAAATCTCATCAACTGGTCCCCGGATAATAAACAGTCATCCCACCAAATTTCATGCGATTCGGTTACAAATAAATAAATAAATACACGGTGATCAAAACATAACCTTCCGGCATTTTCAATGCGAAGGTAAAGATAACGTTTTATATTCAGGTAGTCTAACACCTCTGAACCCACATTACATAATGGGTAATGGTTATTATTAGTATGAATACTAAAGACTTCATAAAGGTCTGAATACTAACATCTATTTTTCATATAAGGTTGTTGGGGAAATTGTTTTGTGTATCTTGGGATCAATACACATTTTGGGCTGATTGTGGCTCAGAATATAGAGCAGCCGGCGGTTGCGATCCCCGGCTCCCTCGAGCCGTGCCGACGTGCCCTCGGGCCAGGCACTCGACCCCCGAGTCGCTGAAGAGAAGCCCGGGACGGACATGAGGAACATCAAGATCAACGAGCATGACCTTAAAGATCCTCGATGCAGTTGATAAAGTCAATAGAAACACACTGATGCCCCCCCCCCCTCCCTTTTGCTCTCACTTTACTCGTTAGCGCCTCCTCGAGGGTTCAGGGTGACGAGCAGCGTCTACGTCTCACAACTGGTTTATTTGTGTTGGAGTTATATTTCTCTCTCACTTGCATCTGGGCCTTCCCTTTTGGATCCATTACCACCTGCCGGAGGCCCCCCCCCCCCCCCGAGAGGTTACCCACAACCCATCTCCACACATTAGCCGGTGACATAGTAAACGATCATTCAATGTGCATCACTGTGTGTGAAGTGGCACCTTCTCCGATAACGGGTGCATTGTGTCGTGTGGGCGGGCTGTGATCTACGGGATGTAACCACCAGGTGTTTATCTTCATTCTGCTCAGAGGCGTTGAAATGCTGTGAAACACTGGAGACCTAAAGGTTTGGGTTTCACAATATACGCTGGTATCAAATGAATTCAATTCAATTCAGTTTATTTGTATAGCCCAATTTCACAAATTACAAATTTGTCTCGGAGTGCTTTACAATCTGTACACATAGACATCCCTGCCCCAAAACCTCACATCGGACCAGGAAAAACTCCCAAATAACCCTTCAGGGGAAAAAGGAAGAAACCTGGAGGAGAGCAACAGAGGAGGATCCCTCTCCTAGGATGGACAGATGCAATAGATGTAATGTGTACAGAAGGACAGATTTAGAGTTAAAATACATTCAATGAATATGACAGAGTGTATGAATAGTTCATAGTAGGCATATTCCACGATGGAGACCTCCACGATCCATCAGGCAGATGGCGGTGGGGAGGAGGAGTGGGCGGAGTCTCAACAGGACAGTGGCGTAGTCATGAGCAGGAATTCCAGACGATCCATCAGGCAGATAGATCTATGCCGTCTCATAGGGTCCGATGACCCCATGAGACGTAAAGTCAAAAGGACTTCCGGGAGAAAGCAGAGTTAGTAACGTGTGATTGAGAGATGAAAATTCATCCAAAAAGAGGAGATAGGTACTCAGTGCATCCTAAAACGTCCCCGGCAGCTATAAGCCTATAGCAGCATATCAAGGGGCTGGACCAGGGCAAACCTGATTCAGCCCTAACTATAAGCTCTGTCAAAGAGGAAGGTCTTAAGTCTACTCTTAAACGAGGTGACTGTGTCTGCCTCCCGGACTGAAATTGGAAGCTGGTTCCATAAAAGAGGAGCTTGATAACTAAAGGCTCTGGCTCCCATTCTACTTTTTAAGACTCTAGGAACTACAAGTAGTCCCGCATTTAGTGGGGCAATATGGTACGACAAGCTCCTTAAGATATGATGGAGCATCACCAATCAAGGCTTTGTAGGTTAAGAGAAGAATTTTAAAAGTGATTCTTGATTTTACTGGGAGCCAGTGCAGAGCAGCTAGTGCAGGAGTGATGTGATCTCTTTTCTTAGTTTTAGTGAGAACACGAGCTGCAGCATTCTGGATCAACTGGAGGGACCTAAGAGATTTATTAGAGCAGCCTGCTAATAAGGAGTTGCAGTAATCCAGTCTCTGAACCAATTTTTCTGCATCTTTTGAGACAAGATGTGCCTGATTTTTGAAATATTACGTAGATGAAAGAATGCAGTCCTTGAGATTTGCTTTACGTGGGAGTTAAAGGACAAGTCCCGATCAAAGATAACGCCAAGATTCTTTACAGTGGTGTTGGATGCCAGGGCAATGCCGTCTACAGAATCCACATCACCAGATAATTGATCTCTGAGGTGCTCAGGGCCGATTAAAATTACTTCGGTTTTGTCTGAGTTTAACATCAAGAAGTTGCAGGTCATCCATGTTTTATGTCTTTAAGACATGCTTGAATTTTACAGAGTTGGTTGCTCTCCTCTGGTTTTATCGATAAATATAGTTGAGTGTCATCTGCATAACAATGAAAGTTTATGGAGTGTTTCCTGATAATATTGCCCAAAGGAAGCATGTATAAGGTAAATAAAATTGGTCCAAGCACAGAACCTTGTGGAACTCCGTGATTAACGTTGGTGGTTATCGAGGCGTCATCGTTTACAAATACAAACTGAGATCGATCTGATAAATAGGATTTAAACCAAATTAGTGCCGTGCCTGAAATGCCAATCGACTGCTCCAGTCTCTGTAACAGGATGTCATGGTCAATGGTGTCGAATGCAGCACTAAGGTCTAACAAGACCAGGACAGAGAGAGTCCTTTATCTGCTGCCATTAAGAGGTCATTTGTAATTTTCACCAGTGCCGTCTCGGTGCTGTGGTGTTTTCTAAATCCTGATTGAAATTTCTCAAATAAACTATTATGATGTAGAAAGTCGACAACTGATTTCACTTTCTCAAGGATCTTGGAGAGGAAGGAGGTTAGAGATCGGTCTGTAGTTCTCTGGATCCAGAGTGGGCTTCTTCAGGAGAGGTTTAATAACAGCCACCTTGAAGGGGCCTGTTAGCAGAGACACATTGATAATATCTAATAGAGAGCCGCCAATTAAAGGCAAAACGTCTTTAAGCAGCCTCGTCGGGATGGGGTCCAAGAGACAGGTAGACGTGTTCGAAGTAGAAACCGTTGAAAATAATTGGTCACGGTTGATAGGAGAAAAACCCTCCGAAGAAGAGCAGCACTTTTTTAACATTTGAGAAATTTGAATACTGCTTCGTTTGAATACTAATTGTACGCTCATGGAAAACCTGGAAAAGTCCTGGAGTTTACAAATGGTTATTTCCAGGCTTGGAAAAGTCCTTGTAAAAAAATGTAATCCCAAATGTTTTGTAAAAGTCATATTAGTTCTTTTCATATGTTAATTTACGCTGAGTTTGGTTCAAAGAATAAACGTTTTTTATAAATATCTATTCTTTTAATCAAACTATTGTCATTTTAAGGTATATACTCGTGTATACACGGAGATTCCACAAAATATTTGGTCCTGTAACTCCACTGGTCATGTGTATGAACCCAGGAATACTTATGTTAATCTTCCTCCAGAGTCAGAGAGATGTGTGTGTACGTGATATTTATTTATAATCTGACCTCTGACCTGCGCTGACTGTCCGTGTCGGTTCCCGTAGCCGCTGTTCACCGAGGACGCCGGCGAGCCGTTCACCGTCCTCCACAGCGTGTCTCACGCCCCGCGGGGCGTCCACACCCTGGAGGTGCTGCTGCTC
Organism: Pseudoliparis swirei; assembly: GCF_029220125.1. Classification (NCBI taxonomy): domain Eukaryota; kingdom Metazoa; phylum Chordata; class Actinopteri; order Perciformes; family Liparidae; genus Pseudoliparis; species Pseudoliparis swirei. The sequence goes on from NC_079388.1 coordinate 3,748,991, forward strand.
CGCATCCAGAAGGACCCGCAGGAGACCAAAGGCAGCGGCTACTCCGTGTCTCTGGAGTGGATCACCGTCGCCGCAGCACAAGGTGGGGGCGTCTTCACCATCATCATCATTTCAGTAATTGAGCCTCGAGTCAAACGAGACGAGGCGAGCGCGTCGTGCATAATTAGGTCTGAATTCAGATCTGCATTTTAAAGCCTGTCATTTTGTTCTCGGGTCCCACCCAGCGGACCACGCGGCTCTTTGTTAACCAGGAGGCGACGCGCCGCCTTCAATGAGCTGTAATTATGATGGGATTAGTGCACTCTACGGCAAACACCGGCAACCAGAAGTTTCATTAAAGTTCTTGGAGCAGATTGGGAAAGAAAGACGCGCAGAGCCTCCTTCTCATGAAGGTGGATTCAAACGTGCAGCCGTAGAACAATAACACGTTGTTGTTGTTGTTGTTGGCTTAGTGTCTGCGTGACTACGTCTCTATGTTGACATCGATTCACGAGGTATCCGGCTTCATGATCTCGTAGAGGCGAGCTTCTCCAAAAGCAAAGAATATGTTTTAATTCAACGTATCGGCCACTCTTAAAGGGACGGGGGGGTTCAGATGATTGAAGTGGCGTCCCGCTGAGGACTCAATCAATATGAGATGAAGCTATATTTAGAATATCAGACCCGTACCGCACCGTGTCTAATGAACACGAGCATTTAGTCAACAGGAACTCACTCGATTTGTTTGTGTGTGTTTATTTGTTTCTTCTTCATAACAACTTGGCATTATATATATTTTTAATTGGCATTTCTCAAAGTGAAAACAGATTTGGTGATTATGATCAGAGCCAAAATGGTTACAAGATTTAATTATTGATAGAACACTGAGTCAAAAAATGTAAACTGTCACTTTTTTAGACATTATTGACCTCTGAGGACGTTGAGTATTTAAAAAAATATTCACATGGCTAAAATCTAGACGTCTGATCAATGTGAAGATTAAAAGATGTAATTAGCTGCAGCCTGAATCTCCTTTTAGTCGTGACCTCTGTTGTAATCAGCTCCCTTTTGATTTTTGTTTTTCAATGTGAGATATTGTCGTGATCAGAAGACACCTGATCGGTCACAAATGAACGATCAATACAATAAATACAGTAATAAATAAAACAATAGCAATACATACAAAACACACATTATACAAATATATATTATATATTTATATATTTATATATTATTTATATATATATTATATATTATATATATATGATATAATTATGATTATATGCATTATACAGGTAAAAAAAAGCAAAATAAAACCCTTAACCCGTGACAGGTTACACAGCTGTTATATCTTCACGCCTTTTGGTTTTGGTTTCCAGGTGCAGACGAGGAGAAGAAGTACGAGGTGAAGAAGAGGAGGGTCCTCACGGGGAAGTCGGTGCCTCACTACGCCGCGGTGGAGCCGCAGGGGAAGGGGCTGATGGTGGCCTCCGACAAGCCCTTCGCCTTCACGCATGTGGACGGCCGGCCGGTGGAGCCGCCCCACCCTCAGCCCATGGAGGTGGAGAAGACAGGTGGGTCAGATGGATTTCTCCTCTCTGCCAGTTATATACTATAGAAAGCCAATAAACAAATTGTGTGTGTATCAATGCCACCACCCGTTAGACATTATTGTTATTATTATAAAAGCACTGATTAACAAAAACATTTAGGTATAGAGCAAATTGGGAAATACCATTTCTATTAGAAATAGATATGCCCTAATCCACGGGTATAATGTGTGGCATGAAAAAAAAATCCAATTCCAAAAATAAAAATACAAACCTTTCAGTTATTAAGAGCTGCTACATTATTAAAATCTTCCAACAAGGGGACTTGACACATAACGAGCCCAAACCCATCAGTAGTGCCATCTCACTCCCCGTGTTCAGGTCAAACCACTTCCCCGTGTGAGTGCCTATTATAATGACGACATCATTCCAGCTTTTTGGGCTTTTGGCAGACGGACTGCTGCAAGATTGTGTTCAGGGAATTCAGAAAAAGCTTTGATCTCACATCAGAATCGGACAACTGAACCAACTAAAAGAGGTTCTGACGTCGGTCGGCTTTGATCCTATTCACAGCGAGAAGGCGCCATCTTTCTCTCTCCTCGTTGACGTCACAGTCTGAAACCAGTCGGTTTGTTTGGACTGTAAAGCTGAGAGAACAAACCTCTGCACCCCGCCTCCCTCCACAGAAGATGTCGCCGCTCCTCACTCTTCTTGGTGGCCTCTGCTATATATTCTTCATTAGTTGTTTTCGGTCCTTGTTGTCGCCATAGAAACGCTTGAGCTGGCAGCCGAATATTCCCAATCGGCTCTCTGTCATCTGGATTTCTGTCTCCGTGGACTTGGACACGTTTCCAGGACGTTTATGACGGCTTGTCTGACATAATAAATGCCGTAATCACTCTCCCCTCATCAGCTGTGTTCAGGCTGGTCAGCAAAAGACACAATTAGCGATTTTTGTCTCGGCCGACAATTGATGTAATTGTTATATAATTTGTGTCCAATGTCAAAAATACTGATATTGAGACTTACTTGAGCCCAAAGGGATCGTCAGCCACGGTCCAAATCCCAAAGGTTTGAAAAGTAGTAGAAGACTGATTCCACTCATGCCCGTGCAAGACATGTATTTAACCGAAGGCTAGCTTAGCTTAGCATGAATACTTGAAACGGGGGTAAAGAGCGAGCATCCAGAGACAGCAGTGTGCGTCTTTACACACAACATGTTGGTTTTCTGCTCTAAAAAATGACTTTTGAGAGCCACAACACATCCTGTTTCAAAACAAACGCTCATATCCAACTGGGTTTTATTCCTTTCCCTGTTTCCAAACTTGTTTCTCGTGACAGCATTAAAGCAAGCGTGTGTGTGTGTGTGTGTGTGTGTGCTGATGGTGCAGAAGCAGAATAATGGCCGCTTTTAAGCCAATCCTTTTATCAGCGCGCTCTGCCGCTCTCCTTTTCGGAGTGGAAGACGTGGTGTCAAGAGGGGAGGCATCTTCAAAGAGGCTTGAACGTGATGAGAGAGGAGATGCAGAGGTGGGAGGAGACACGAAGGTCACTTCATGGTGCGCTGATGGAGACGGGGTGTAGATACGGACACCGCAAGCCTCTGAAATAAGAGACTAATCATCCCAGAAAACCAAAGAAACACTCCGAAAGAGTCCTGTCGGTGTCGTTCTGGGGCCACGCCGGCGTCACGTGGGTCTTTACGGGAGCTCGGCCAACAGGAAGTTCACCTGATGACCACCGGGGGGACAGACTGGGGGAGAAATGACATTCGTGTCTTTGTGGATTCAGTCGTGGACAACAAAAGCTGATGATGATGATGATGATGATGATGATGATGATGAAGAACACGTTCTCGGTGTCTCGCATCACGGCCAGACACGGAGCAGGTCGGTTGGTGCGCAGCGTAGTAATTGGACCAATTTGGGTGCTCGTGCTCTGCCAGTAATCGCTCGGTGAGTGTGTTCCACGGCGGCTCTGGCGCGGAGCGTCCTCCACGGGAGAGTCGGCCTCAAATATCTCAGTTATTGTTGTTTTTTATTGATCATAGTCGCAATGCAGATCTGCATCACAGCGCCTGTCGTGTTCTTTAGTTTGACGGCTATAAACGGCTAAGTTTATAAAACACATGAAGTCAGCATGCTGTCTGTTATATTCCAGAAGTAACTATACTCCAGAAGTAACTCTATTCCAGAAGTAATTATATTCCAGCATTAACTCTATTCCAGAAATAACTCTATTCCAGAAGTAATACTATTCCAGAAGTAATTATATTCCAGCAGTAACTCTATTCAAGAAGTAACTAATATTCCAGAAGTAACACTATTCCAACAGTAACTCTATTCCAGAAGTAACTCTATTCCAGAAGTAACTATATTCCAGAAGTAACTCTATTCCAGAAGTAACTTTATACCAGAAGTTACTCTATTCCAGAAGAGTCCTTCTCGACGAAGCGGTTCAAGCTCAAGGCTGCGAGGTTTCTTCCGGTCAGAGTTTGATTTGTGGTCATATTTATAATGTTGTACATGGCAGGCGAGGTCGTGTACATAAAGCATCCGTGGACCGCGAAGCGAGAAATTAACGAAGAACATAAGGTCGGCTGTTCGTGCATTTTCCAACGAGGCTCATTGAACCCCGCCAGCAATATTGATAAGGCAACACGATCTCTAAAGGTGTCATCACTGACGACTAATTCAATTATCGGGTTATGGATCACCGGCCCGTGGAGGGGCAACACAGTGTCTACTTACCAATGTGAGAACAGATCTGCTCCGTCTTCAGAAGAAGCGGCGAAGCGTCCGTCATGTTGGGGAAACAGAGAAGGGATCTTTAGAAGAAGAGGTCGAGTGCCGATGAACTAAATCACTCGGAACTGTGACTTATTACGCTGTAAACAAACAACAAGTCTGCAGGGGGAAAGGAAGCCAGGCACTGGAATTAAAAATAAATGTTTCCCCTTGATTGATTATCACGGCAATAGAAAACCTTTTTTTTCTTCAAGTAAGAGCAGTTGCACAAAATAAGCCTTTCGTCCCGGAGCAATGTCGTGAATAAAAAGCTCGCCAGTCAGCAGCTCGGGGAACTCTTGCGTGTTTCTTGGCCGACGGCCTAATGTTGCACTAAATTGAATTGAGGTCCCCGAGCAGGCTTTTGGGGGCGTGGCTCTCACCACGCTAAAACCTCTCGGTTAGCCGGGCTGTCCGTTCTGATCTGGAGGGATCGTGACTTGAAGTGAATTGATGCATTTAGCAAAGCAAAATCTGAAAAAAAGTTTAGTTCTGATGCAGTTGAAAATGTCAAATTGTGGCCGGAGCGTGGGCCTAATAGCCTCGCCGTGAGCTCGGCCCTCCTGGCCCCCCAACGCGGGATCGAAATTCATTTATTTTAATAGTCTCCCATCTAGAGTGCCGCTGAATATTCAGAAGTAATTCCCCTCAACCCCCCTGCGCTGCATCAGATGTTTTATAGATGACTCTCGCCACCGGCACGGGGCCGTCATCATTAACTTCAGCACCGTCTCTCTCTCTCTCTCTCCCTCTCTCCCAGATCCCATTTACTTCTGGCAGCAGACGGCGGAGGACGTCACGGCGTGCGTGCGGATGCCCGAGGGCGTCTCCAAAGAGGACGTGCAGTTCCGGCTGACGGGGGACCGCATCAGGCTCGGGGTTCAGGGCTTCCCCTCGATACTGGAGGGCCAGCTGCACTCGTCTGTGGACCCGGAGGCCAGCGCCTGGATCATCAAGGATGACAAAAGGTGTGCAGAGTCGTCTTTTCTGTATTGTTCTTTGAGTAAATACGTACTGTTGCATGCAGTAGGCATTCGGTCGGGACACGCCGCTTCCTCATGACATTGCACCTTGAACTTTGACCCTATCGCTAAGGATTGTTGGCCTTGCTGGACTACATCCTGCAACATGTGACCCAATGGACTAAACATCCAGTTTGTGTGTTTGTCAGACTGCGTTTGACACATGCATTCTCTCTACTGACCACCAGGGGGCGACTCCTCTGGTTGTATAGAAGTCTATGCTCCATGTGTTAAAGCTGCATTATCTCTACTGACCACCAGGGGGTGACTCCTCTGGTTGTATAGAAGTCTCTGCTTTATGTGTTAAAGCTGCATTATCTCTACTGACCACCAGGGGGCGACTCTTCTGGTTGTATATAAGTCGAAGCTTCATGTGTTAAAGCTGCATTCTCTCTACTGACCACCAGGGGGAGACTCCTCTGGTTGTATAGAAGTCGAAGCTTCATGTGTTAAAGCTGCATTCTCTCTACTGATCACCAGGGGGCGACTCCTCTGGTTGTATAGAAGTATATAAATGACTTCTCTCTTGATGTATTCCCTCAGTAAACATCGTAAACAGTAGTTTATGTCCCAGTCTCTAGTTTCACGTCTTCATGAAGACACATTTGGACCTTTTCGAGTCAGACCATAAAGTAGAGGACGCTTTAGGGCGGGCCTTACCGTGATTGACGACCTCGTCCCCAAACCATAACTCCTCCCATCGCGCCCGTAATCTGCAGCCCATGATGGTCAGACCGGAGAACGTTTCCCCGCGGTGTGAATGTGTCTCGACACGCCGTGAGCGTGACTCTCGACTCGTCTCGGGTTCACTCACCGTGACGTATTTGTTTATTTACGGGTCTCAAACTCAATTGGCGGCCGTCGATGTGGCGGCTGTGAAAAGACGTGCCGCTCAGGTCAATCGGTGACGCCTGCGTTGCCCGTCGGTCTGAATGTGAGCGTGAACGATTGTTTGTTTTTGACTGAAAAGAACCCCGGAGGGTTGATTTCCTCCTCGCCCAGAGAGTACGTGCTTTTCAGTGGTTAATATATTAACTGTTTCCTCTCACTTTTTTCTTTTTCTTCTTTTTTTCTCACTCTGATTTATTTTTCACCCGTCTGTAAATTGCTTCCTTGTGTGTGTGTGTGTGTGTGTGTGTGTGTCCCTGACCCTGGTCACGGTGTCCTCAAGGTGTCGCTCTCTCTCTCTATGCTAATTGGTCCCCAGGTAACAAGTCAATGCCTGGAAGAGGGAGCCCACTGGAGGGGGGGCTGTAAAAGAAGAACCGGATTCGATAGAGGATTATTACCTTCGCATTGAAAATGCAGAAGGTTATGTTTTGATCGCCGTGTATTTATTTATTTATTTATTTATTTGTATGCGTGTTATTCGCAGAACTCAAAAAGTATTGAACCGAATCGCATGAAATTTGGTGGGATGATTGGTTATTATCCGGGGACCAGTTGATTAGATTTTGGGATCGATCGGGTCAAAGTTCAAGGTCAAAGGTCATGAACAGGTCAAAATCTTCTTGAATCGCATGAAATTTGGTGGGATGATTGGTTATTATCCGGGGACCATTTGATTAGATTTTGGGATCAATCGGGTCAAAGGTCAAGGTCAAGGTCATGGAAAGGTCAACATCTTTTTTTTTACCACAGCACGATACATTTTTGTCCAATTGGCATGCAACTAATGCCAACATTTTCATAATTCAATGCCCAATCTTGTGATATGCGAAGGTATGCGCTCTACCGAGTGCCCGTTCTAGTTAGAACTGTTATTGTCCCTCCTGCTTTTATTATTCACCACGCAGTTATGAGACCAGAAGACGGATACACGCCACTTCTTGGATGAGAGGGTGAAATGAAAGAGACATGGGAGGCCATGCGATACATCCCATGAATCTCGGCCCATTCCGAAATAAGAAAATCCGAATACTTTGCCTTGTATTGGTGTCGGCATCACACCGGAAACTGACCTCCATACAATACCTTGAAAAGTATCAAGATTCAATCATGTTTTCGAGAGCTCAGGGAGGCTCTTTAGATTGAATGTAACACGAAGACCTTTTCTTCCCTCCTCCAGTAGCAGAGAACTCGTCAATGTAGGAAACATGGACAACAATTCAACCTTTTCTTTTTGACATAAATGCCAATCAAGATTCTTCGTGAGGTCGTGCACATGTTGAGGAGTCGTCACACGTCTGAAAGGCAGTAAAGGAAAGTACACAACGCCACGCAGCCTCGTCTCCTCTCCTCGTCTCCTCTCCTCGTGAAAGTCGTCTCCGGAGCATCGTTGAGTACGTCGGTGTGAAATGGGCCAATCGCACAACTCGACCCGATGGGACGTCTCGCCCTGTGGAGGCCCGGGTCAGGCTGTCCTGGTGGAGCAGCTCCTGTTTGTTGCTTCTGAAATGGGATCCAGGGAGAGTCGGTGTTCCAGGGTTTAGTCACACCCTCCACCTTCAGACCTTTACTCTGAGGAAAGAGGAAACGCAGACTGAGTCTTCAGAGCTCCTTCACTGTAGAACATGTTTCACGGTGAGCTCGTTTGCTAGCCGTGTGTGTGTGTGTGCGCGCAAGTGTGTGTGTGTGTGCGTGCGAGCATGTGTGTGCATGTCAGTGTGTGTGTGTGCGCACGCAGGTGGGTGCGTGTGTGTGAGTGCGAGCATGTGTGTGCATGTCAGTGTGTGCGCGTGTATGTGTGTGTGTGAGTGTACTGTACGTGTATGAGTGCGAGTATGTGTGTGTAAGTGTGATTGTGAGCATGTGTGTGTGTGTGTGTCTGAGAGTGTGTATGTGCGCGCAGATGTGTATGTGTGTGTGTCCGTGCGCGAGTGTGTGTGTGTCAGTGCGAGCATGTGTGAGTGTGTGAGTGTCAGTGCGAGCATGTGTGAGTGTATGTGTGTGAATGCGAGCGTGTGTGTGTGTGTGTGTGTCTGTGCGCCTGTGTGCGTGATTTTGTGTGTGCGTATGTGCGTGTGTGTGTGATGTCCTCTCCAGTGTAAATACCTGACCTGCTCTCATTGTTCCTCCGCTCATGTGTTTCCATCTCGATGTTCCTGTGGTCCTCGTTCCTCAGCGGCTGCATTAAGAAGCGCTCCTTTGTGTATCGTCATAGAAACACAGCAGAGCTTCACAGGAGGTTATGAGGGATATTTGCGTTTGAAGGTTTTTGCACACGGAGACGTTTGTCTCTTTTCTGCTGAAACTGAAACCCAAAGTCATTTCACGACATCTGAGGTTCAAAGTCATAAATTTAACTCCCCTGAAGATGATCAGTCAGGGGCTCCGCCCGTAACCTTGGTTACAGTATCGTAACCTTTGAGCTATTTATATTCAGCCCATGCTGAAGGCTGAAACTAATGACATCTGATGAAGGATCCATCCTGGTAGGAATCCTGATTAAATGCTGCTGAGCCCTAAATGAAAGACGACTCGCTCCAAGGCTCATTGGGTTACACAACCGGAGGAAATAAACCACACAATGAACTTAGATATATTTAAATGATTCAATTCAATTCAATTCAGTTTATTTGTATAGCCCAATTTCACAAATTACAAATTTGTCTCGGAGTGCTTTACAATCTGTACACATAGACATCCCTGCCCCAAAACCTCACATCGGACCAGGAAAAACTCCCAAATAACCCTTCAGGGGGAAAAAAAGGGAAGAAACCTGGAGGAGAGCAACAGAGGAGGATCCCTCTCCTAGGATGGACAGATGCAATAGATGTAATGTGTACAGAAGGACAGATTTAGAGTTAAAATACATTCAATGAATATGACAGAGTGTATGAATAGTTCATAGTAGGCATATTCCACGATGGAGACCTCCACGATCCATCAGGCAGATGGCGGTGGGGAGGAGGAGTGGGCGGAGTCTCAACAGGACAGTGGCGTAGTCATGAGCAGGAATTCCACGACCCAGACGATCCATCAGGCAGATAGATCTATGCCGTCTCATAGGGTCCGATGACCCCATGAGACGTAAAGTCAAAAGGACTTCCGGGGAGAAAGCAGAGTTAGTAACGTGTGATTGAGAGATGAAAATTCATCCTTAAGGAGAGAAAAAAAGAGGAGATAGGTACTCAGTGCATCCTAAACGTCCCCGGCAGCTATAAGCCTATAGCAGCATATCAAGGGGCTGGACCAGGTGAACCTGATTCAGCCCTAACTATAAGCTCTGTCAAAGAGGAAGGTCTTCAGTCGACTCTTAAACGAGGTGACTGTGTCTGCCTCCCGGACTGAAATTGGAAGCTGGTTCCATAAAAGAGGAGCTTGATAACCAAAGGCTCTGGCTCCCATTCTACTTTTTAAGACTCTAGGAACTACAAGTAGTCCGGCATTTAGTGAGCGTAGCTCTCTAGTGGGGCAATATGGTACGACAAGCTCCTTAAGATATGATGGAGCATCACCAATCAAGGCTTTGTACGTTAAGAAGAATTTTAAAAGTGATTCTTGATTTTACTGGGAGCCAGTGCAGAGCAGCTAGTGCAGGAGTGATGTGATCTCTTTTCTTAGTTTTACTGAGAACACGAGCTGCAGCATTCTGGATCAACTGGAGGGACCTAAGAGATTTATTAGAGCAGCCTGCTAATAAGGAGTTGCAGTAATCCAGTCTCGAACGTAACGCGTGAACCAATTTTTCTGCATCTTTTTGAGACAAGATGTGCCTGATTTTTGAAATATTACGTAGATGAAAGAATGCAGTCCTTGAGATTTGCTTTACGTGGGAGTTAAAGGACAAGTCCCGATTAAATTCAGACTTTTTCTTATATCTCTTCTAATGGTCAGGACATTCCGCCCTGTTCCGTGGACCACAATGCATTGCAGAGCGCACGATGCGTTCGGTCCCAGAAGGCACGCGGCAGCTCATTATGCCCCTCGCTCAGCGGAGAACTGAATGTGCTCCGAGCACGCGGGGAAATGTGAGGCCACATATCTTTGGGGAGAACGCACAAATGCAAATGTGACGTGTAAAAAAATAAAAAACCAGAAAGAAAAGAAAATATGATTCAGATTTTCATACGATGGATCCATGAGGACGGAGCTTCATTAGCATCAGTTAGTGAGACCGGGCTCACGGGTCCTCGTGTCTCGATGTCATGGTGGGAAAGACAAAACCACGTTAACCAGAATGCACAGTGTGTGTGTCATAAATGCACATTTCTATCTGTAGTGTTGCACATTTCTACCTGTAGTGTTGCACATTTCTACCCGTAATGTTGCACATTTCTACCTGTAGTGTTGCACATTTCTATCTGTAGTGTTGCACATTTCTACCCGTAATGTTGCACATTTCTACCTGTAGTGTTGCACATTTCTACCTGTAGTGTTGCACATTTCTATCTGTAGTGTTGCACATTTCTACCTGTAGTGTTGCACATTTCTACCCTTAGTGTTGCACATTTCTACCTGTAGTGTTGCACATTTCTACCTGTAGTGTTGAACATTTCTACCTGTAGTGTTGCACATTTCTACCTGTAGTGTTGCACATTTCTACCTGTAGTGTTGCACATTTCTATCTGTAGTGTTGCACATTTCTACCTGTAATGTTGCACATTTCTACCTGTAGTGTTGCACATTTCTACCTGTAGTGTTGCACATTTCTATCTGTAGTGTTGCACATTTCTACCTGTAATGTTGCACATTTCTACCTGTAGTGTTGCACATTTCTACCTGTAGTGTTGCACATTTCTACCTGTAGTGTTGCACATTTCTATCTGTAGTGTTGCACATTTCTACCTGTAGTGTTGCACATTTCTACCCGTAGTGTTGCACATTTATACCTGTAGTGTTGCACAGGCACGTGCACAGATAGAGCCCTATAGTGCTCAAGCACCAGCCCTTTTGCCCTCGATGAGTAAAGTGCCCTTTTTGCTGGAGCCCACTTTTTTCATTCATCAGTATTTAAGAATAAAAGTTACTCTTTCTGTCATCAAGTCCCCCCAAATGTGTTTTAATATCCGACGGGGCATTTATCTGAGAACTTCGCCCCGACATGCTCCGCGGCGCTCACGAGCTCACGTGCCCCCCCCCCCTCCTCCTCCTCCTCCACTTCCTCCTCCGCGCAGGTCTCCTCGCGACACTAAACGGCTGCACCTCCTTCTCCTCTGACCCGCAGCATCAGACAAACAGGTCATGACGTGTTTGTCCCCTGACGTTGATTTGTGATAAGTCAACCACAACATTAGCGCTGCTGAAAACATGACGTCACAACTGGTCCGACGTTTCCTAAAAAAATAAACAAACAAAAACTCACGAAATCCGTGATTTCAAAGCCTTGCAGCTGTTTACTGACGTTAGTTATGTTTAGAGAATAGAGAGAGAGAGGAGAGAGAGAGAAGAGAGAAGAGAGAGTGCATTCTTATTCCGTTCTATTTAACAGGGGCTAGTCTAGGATTTGCGTGGCCAGACTGAAAAAAAAATCATAAGGCCTCTCTGGTATTGTTCAGAGGGATGTCTGTTGATGTCTATCAATATCGCTCATTTTGAAAATGACGTAAGAGGGCAATACTGATCCGTATCAGACCAGCGAGGAGGGCAATATGTGGCTGGCATGACGACCCATTAGCCAATCAGAACGCTTGTACTGTTGCTATATATAAGAATTTATTTGTAGTGTTGCACATTTCTACCTGTAATGTTGCACATTTCTACCTGTAGTATTGAACATTTCTACCTGTAGTATTGCACATTTCTACCTGTAGTGTTGCACATTTCTACCTGTAGTGTTGCACATTTCTACCTGTAATGTTGCACATTTCTACCTGTAGTATTGCACATTTCTACCTGTAGTGTTGCACATTTCTACCCGTAATGTTGCACATTTCTACCTGTAGTGTTGCACATTTCTACCCGTAATGTTGCACATTTCTACCTGTAGTATTGCACATTTCTACCTTTAGTGTTGCACATTTCTACCTGTAATGTTGCACATTTCTACCTGTAGTATTGCACATTTCTACCTGTAATGTTGCACATTTCTACCTGTAGTGTTGCACATTTCTACCTGTAATGTTGCACATTTCTACCCGTAGTGTTGCACATTCATACCTGTAGTATTGCACATTTCTACCTGTAATGTTGCACATTTCTACCTGTAGTATTGCACATTTCTACCTGTAGTGTTGCACATTTCTACCTGTAGTATTGCACATTTCTACCTGTAATGTTGCACATTTCTACCTGTAGTGTTGCACATTTCTACCTGTAATGTTGCACATTTCTACCTGTAATGTTGCACATTTCTACCTGTAATGTTGCATATTTCTACCTGTAGTGTTGCACATTTCTACCCGTAATGTTGCACATTTCTACCGGTGTGGTTTAGTCTCCTGCAGCTCTAAACACTTTGAACCCACTAGAGGGCTCCTGATTGGTTGTTTACTGGTTGATTGCATTATTCTCACTCCCCAGACACCGGTTCATAAAAATCATGCTCTCAGGCAATTTCTGAAAGTGTTCCAAAGTCACGAGAGCCTCGTGGTGTCTGGCAAATCAGAAAGTGAGCTTTCTGGAGCTTTACGTCCCGCCAAATGTCATCATCTCCATATATATGACTTGTTGATTGTCAGCACTTTGAAGGAGAAGGGCCCTGTTTCTGATGTGTGTTCCCGCCCATGTGGCTGTGTGTCTTCAGCCTGGAGGTGACCCTGCAGAAGCTCACGGAGGGCCCGCTGTGGTCGGAGCTGGTGACGGGCGACAGGAGAGGAGAGTACGTTGTAAGCGATGAGCAAGCCGCCCTCATCCACGAGAGGCTGACCTTCCTCACCTCGGAAGACTTGGTAGGCTCATGCCGGTGACCGCAATGCTCCGCGTGGTGTCGTTTATCTGTGCCGTCGTTACAGCGAAGACAGCGAAAGGTGCACGAAAAAGGTGTATTTAATTTTGTTCAGCTTCTTGGGAGTGAAATGAAATGAGGCAAAAGATGTTTTGCTTTGAGCATTGTGCTGAAGAGGAGCAATAATGAGTGTTCTTGTTTCTGTTGAAACACACTCATCGTGCCAGATGGTGAAAACTATGTTTATTATTTCTGCAGAGACTGAAAGACAAACACAACAAATGGGACGAGACATTTTCTTTTTATGTAAATTGAAAGGGATGTTTTTTCTAAATCTATAATTTAATAGCAACTATGAAATTTAGCATTTACAGTTTTATTTTTACTGACATTTCGCAAACCTTTGGTATAAAGGTTTGGATAAAATGCACAAATTCTACAAGCCATGTTTTATTTCATGTTATTTCACAATATCAATATGTAATGTGATAAAGTCAATTTAGTGAAAACCTGGCAGACTGTCTTTCAGAGCGGGCTCAGTACTTTCAAGCTAAAGAAAACCCAAACACTGTCATGGTGTCTTGTGATGGGGTTCCTTGACCTCTGACCTCTGAAGCCGTGGTGGGTACCCAGCAGGCTCCCCTTTACAGAAGAGTCCACTTATTTTTTCCCCTTTTCTTAAAAATCATGTATTTAAATGCCTCTGCACGGAGCTCCCTCAAGAGTCTCAGGATTGCAGGAATGAGGTTTGAATGGAACGCTGAGACTTTGTATTCATGTGTGATGATGTCAGTCCGTTTCATGTCGAGGTAGCATTGTTGAAACTGGATCTCCAATGAATAAAATTACCTTTTGATGAGAATAACCTTTTACAATCAACACTTGAATCCCGACACCTTGGCCATTAAGTGGCTGTGTGGCTCGTCGTGACAATAAGCGCTCGCCATCCAATCACGGGGCCTCGGCGTCTTCGTGTGAGAGACGTTGGAGCATCTCTATCAACTCTCCAGTGGCGACAATGAGTTTTTAACTTAAGTCCATCCTTCTAGCTTTGCCTCACCCTTCTGCGTCCCTCTTTTCCATTCCCTCTTCAGCTCCTCTGAGTCCTCCTCTCTCTGTACACATCGTCCCACCCGAGTCGACCTCCGTCTCACGCACGACTGCAATTTCCTCCGCAGCCCGTCTCGCCCTCACCCTTCATTAGTACCACCTGGGTCCACTCCAGGCCCTCGGTGCACAGCCAGCCTTTTTACATGTTAATAAATGCAAAACAAGTGTAACCATGGCCTCTTGTCTTGTTCCTCCTCTCTCTTTAAAAAAAAATATATATTCAGAATGGAAACCCTGACGCCGACAAGCCCCCTTGTAACTCGCAGGAGCTGGAGGACTGCGACGGGTTCCCAGAAGACGGCTCCAGCCTCACACACTTTGACGGAGAATCGCTCAAGCCCACTCAGGTGGTGAGTAACGTCGCTCCTCCTTCTCGAGTTAACACGTTGACGCTCCACTCCTTCACATGTTCACCTCCTTCCATCCTTCATTCCCCTGGGGTCGACTGTCGGCTGATGCTCGCCGCCTCCATGAGAGCACGCGCTCGCTGGGCCGGCCAGCTCGGCCTTGCTTTTTAACAAGCCACTTGACCAGAGAGCTCCACAAAGGCCCAGCAGAGGCCCCCCTCCCCCTCCTCGTGACTCAAATAGCAAGAAGCTGCACCGTTGTAGCCGACATTTATTTCTTTATAAATGCTCATTTTGAGAACGTATTTGTCTTGGCGGCTCGGTTCGAGACGCCGTAATGGAGAAGGAGGAGCGGCGTGTCTCTACGATGTGAGGCGCTCACGGGGAGCCCCGACCAGCGGTGTGCCCCTTTTAAAAGTTCACGGTGACATTTAATGGCCTCTGTGCAACAGGAATGTGCAGTTAGTACAATGGAGTTTGTCGTCTCAAGTTCGCTCCATAAAAAGACACAAAAAAGCTAACGTGTGTTATATGGTGGGGGATGAATTTAGGAGGCGGAGCCAGAAGAAAGACGCTGCAAGGATGCTCTTGATTATCTTCAGCAGGGTGAGACTGGAGTGTCTCAAAAGGTCCTTTTGCACTTTCACTGATGCTGTCGTGCACATCTCACACCAGTCTGTGATGGTTCTAGTCAGGATGCTTTACACAGGGTTCATACGCTCATGAAAAATCCTGGATAGGTCCTAGAATTTTAAAATGGTTATTTCCAGGCCTGGAAAAGTCCTAGAAAATAATTGTAATCGCAAAAGTTTGGGGGAAATCATGGAAAATATTCATATGTTCATTTATGCAGTTTGATTAAAAGAATAAACATTTATATCAATATGTAGACTTTTAATCAAACTTGTCTCTCCTTCATTTGTGTAATTTAAGGTTTATACTCGTGTATACACCGAGATTTCACAACATGTTTGGACATTTGGTTTAAAGTGCTGGAAGCCCATTGGTCAACATGTGGATGAACCTTGTTTCTATCGCTCCTCTGTAAAAGTTAACTTGAGTCTAACCTTTATTCTTACGATTCCTTAAACAATACAACCAGTTTTGTGTTGTTGTTTTCTCTCTTTTGGAGACGTGTGTTTGTTTGTGGTGTTGAACTCTTCTCTTGCGGCGCTCTTTGACGGAGACACGAGTCACCCTTTAACTAAGACACAGGAACTTGATATGATGTCAGCGTTATATATATTGGAAAACACACATCTGTCAACCACTAATTACTAAGCACAAAGTAGAGCTGAAGCTGTTGGAAGCTTTTAAATGTATTTCTTATGGTAAAAAGAAGATGTTGACCTTTTCATGACTTTAACATTGACCTTTGACCCAATCAATCCCAAAATATAATCAAATGGTCCCCGTATAATAACCAATCATCCCACCAAATTTCATGCGATTCGGTTTAATACTTTTTGAGTTATGCGAGTAACACGCATACAAATAAATAAATAAATAAATACACGGCGATCAAAACATAACCTTCCACATTTTCAATGCAAAGGTAATAATACTTTATTATTTCCCATAAGGGGAAATTCATATTAAAGATTCTGACTTGCCACCTGATGATAGTTATGGGATCACGAACATCGTTTATGATTCATTCTCAGGGGAACAACCCAAATGTCATGACAAGCCATCTTATAGACTGAAAACAATCGATGTGAGCCTCATGGAGGAGGATCACCAAACCCAGTAGGCTACATCCTCTGGACACCGGGGGATGGAAATCAACACGAGGCATCCCAGTTGAGATATTTCAGTCTGACTAACGGACGTCGAGAGGTTCCTGCTGCTAGCGCGGCTGAACAGCTCATCCCATCTGGAGTTATGACTGAGTTTCTGTGTGGTTTTCACAATAAAAGCAACGGACATATCCTCGAGGTCGTAGGTAGAGGCATGTCGGGTCTACTTTAAAACTAGTGTGTTGCATAAGACACACTTAGTTCCTCCAGCAGCCGTCAGGAGACCTTCAGTCTGAAACGCTGCGCACTAAAACCGTGAGTTCTTGTTGCACCGTTCCACTCGTCTGCAGCATCGGGGGCTCGGCTAGTTGAGGGAGATCGTAAAGCAGAGGGACCAGTCGTCCTCCTGGTCCTCTGTTTGTCCCAAGGTGACAAACAAGCGTCACGTGTTGCAGTCTTTCCTGTCGTCGGGTTGAACAAAACATGGCTTTAGACAGGAAGGAAGGAAATGAGGCAAGGAAGGTAGGAAAGAAGGAAAGGAAAGAAGGAAGCCAGGCAAGGAAAGAAGGACACCCCCCACGCACTCTCTCTGTCTCCCCCACACTCTCTCTGTCTCCCCCACACTCTCTCTGTCTCACCCCACACTCTCTCTGTCTCACCCCACACTCTCTCTGTCTCACCCCACACTCTCTATGTCTCACCCCCACACTCTCTATGTCTCACCCCACACTCTCTGTCTCACCCACACTCTCTATGTCTCACCCCACTCTCTATGTCTCACCCACACTCTCTGTCTCACCCCACACTCTCTATGTCTCACCCCACACTCTCTATGTCTCACCCCCCACTCTATGTCTCACCCCACACTCTCTGTCTCACCCACACTCTCTGTCTCACCCCACTCTCTATGTCTCACCCCACACTCTCTGTCTCACCCCACACTCTCTATGTCTCACCCCACACTCTCTATGTCTCACCCCACACTCTCTGTCTCACCCCACACTCTCTATGTCTCACCCCACACTCTCTATGTCTCACCCCACACTCTCTATGTCTCACCCCACACTCTCTATGTCTCACCCCACACTCTCTGTCTCACCCCACACTCTCTATGTCTCACCCCACACTCTTTATGTCTCACCCCACACTCTCTATGTCTCACCCCACACTCTCTATGTCTCACCCCACACTCTCTATGTCTCACCCCACACTCTCTATGTCTCACCCCACACTCTCTATGTCTCACCCCACACTCTCTATGTCTCACCCCACACTCTCTATGTCTCACCCCACACTCTCTATGTCTCACCCCACACTCTTTATGTCTCACCCCACACTCTCTATGTCTCACCCCACACTCTCTATGTCTCACCCCACACTCTTTATGTCTCAACCACACTCTCTATGTCTCACCCCACACTCTCTATGTCTCACCCCACACTCTATGTCTCACCCCACACTCTCTATGTCTCACCCCACACTCTCTATGTCTCACCCCACACTCTCTGTCTCACCCCACACTCTTTATGTCTCACCCCACACTCTCTATGTCTCACCCCACACTCTCTGTCTCACCCCACACTCTCTATGTCTCACCCCACTCTCTGTCTCACCCCACACTCTCTATGTCTCACCCCACACTCTCTATGTCTCACCCCCCACTCTCTATGTCTCCCCCACACTCTTTATGTCTCCCCCACACTCTATGTCTCACCCCACCTCTCTATGTCTCACCCCACACTCTCTGTCTCACCCCACACTCTCTATGTCTCACCCCACACTCTCTATGTCTCACCCCACACTCTCTATGTCTCACCCCACACTCTCTATGTCTCACCCCACACTCTCTATGTCTCACCCCACACTCTATGTCTCACCCCACACTCTCTATGTCTCACCCCACACTCTCTATGTCTCACCCCACACTCTCTATGTCTCACCCCACACTCTCTATGTCTCACCCCACACTCTCTATGTCTCACCCCACACTCTCTATGTCTCACCCCACACTCTCTATGTCTCACCCCACACTCTCTGTCTCACCCCACACTCTCTATGTCTCCCCCACACTCTCTATGTCTCACCCCACACTCTCTATGTCTCACCCCACACTCTCTATGTCTCACCCCACACTCTCTATGTCTCACCCCACACTCTATGTCTCACCCCACACTCTCTATGTCTCACCCCACACTCTCTATGTCTCACCCCACACTCTCTATGTCTCACCCCACACTCTATGTCTCACCCCACACTCTCTATGTCTCACCCCACCCCTCTATGTCTCACCCCACACTCCCTATCTCTCAACCACCCTCTCTATGTCTCACCCCACACTCTCTATGTCTCACCCCACTCTCTATGTCTCACCCCACACTCTCTGTCTCACCCCACACTCTTTATGTCTCACCCCACACTCTATGTCTCACCCCACACTCTTTATGTCTCACCCCACACTCTCTATGTCTCCCCCACACTCTCTATGTCTCCCCCACACTCTCTATGTCTCACCCCACACTCTATGTCTCACCCCACACTCTCTATGTCTCACCCCACACTCTCTATGTCTCACCACACCTCTGTGTCTCACCCACTCTATGTCTCACCATACACTCTCTATGTCACACCCCACACTCTCTATGTCTCACCCCACACTCTCTATGTCTCTCCCCACACTCTCTATGTCTCACCCCACACTCTATGTCTCACCCACACTCTCTATGTCTCACCCACACTCTTTATGTCTCACCCCACTCTCTATGTCTCACCCACTCTCTATGTCTCACCCCACACTCTCTATGTCTCACCCCACACTCTATGTCTCACCCCACACTCTCTATGTCTCACCCCACACTCTCTGTCTCACCCACACTCTCTATGTCTCACCCCACACTCTATGTCTCACCCCACACCTCTATGTCTCACCCCACACTCTATGTCTCACCCCACTCTCTATGTCTCCCCCACACTCTCTATGTCTCACCCACACTCTTTATGTCTCACCCCACACTCTCTATGTCTCACCCACCTCTATGTCTCCCCACACTCTCTATGTCTCCCCCACACTCTCTATGTCTCACCCCACACTCTCTATGTCTCACCCCACACTCTTTATGTCTCACCCCACACTCTCTATGTCTCCCCCACACTCTCTATGTCTCACCCCACACTCTCTATGTCTCAACCACACTCTCTATGTCTCACCCCACACTCTCTGTCTCACCCCACACTCTCTATGTCTCACCCCACACTCTCTATGTCTCACCCCACACTCTCTATGTCTCACCCCACACTCTTTATGACTCACCCCACACTCTTCTATGTCTCACCCCACACTCTATGTCTCACCCCACACTCTCTATGTCTCACCCCACACTCTCTATGTCTCACCCCACACTCTCTGTCTCACCCCACACTCTCTATGTCTCACCCCACACTCTCTATGTCTCACCCCACACTCTCTATGTCTCACCCCCCACTCTCTATGTCTCACCCCACACTCTATGTCTCACCCCACACTCTTTATGTCTCACCCCACACTCTCTATGTCTCACCCCACACTCTCTATGTCTCACCCACTCTTTTTGTCTCACCCCACACTCTCTATGTCTCACCCACACTCTCTATGTCTCACCCCACACCTCTATGTCTCACCCCACTCTCTATGTCTCACCCCACACCTCTCTATGTCTCACCCCACACTCTCTATGTCTCACCCCACACTCTCTATGTCTCACCCCACACTCTCTATGTCTCACCCCACACTCTATGT
The DNA here is from genome assembly GCF_029220125.1 of Pseudoliparis swirei. Taxonomy (NCBI): domain Eukaryota; kingdom Metazoa; phylum Chordata; class Actinopteri; order Perciformes; family Liparidae; genus Pseudoliparis; species Pseudoliparis swirei. Next base: position 3,769,064 of record NC_079388.1, read on the forward strand.
CTCACCCCACACTCTCTGTCTCACCCCACACTCTCTATGTCTCACCCCACACTCTCTATGTCTCACCCCACACTCTATGTCTCACCCACACTCTCTATGTCTCACCCCACTCTCTATGTCTCACCCCACACTCTCTATGTCTCACCCCACACTCTTTATGTCTCACCCCACACTCTCTATGTCTCACCCCACACTCTATGTCTCACCCCACTCTATGTCTCACCCCACACTCTCTCTATGTCTCACCCCACACTCTCTATGTCTCACCCCACACTCTCTGTCTCACCCCACACTCTCTATGTCTCACCCCACACTCTCTGTCTCACCCCACACTCTCTATGTCTCACCCCACACTCTCTATGTCTCACCCCACACTCTCTATGTCTCACCCCACACCCTCTATGTCTCACCCCACACTCTCTATGTCTCCCCACACTCTATGTCTCACACTCTCTATGTCTCACCCCACACTCTCTATGTCTCACCCCACACTCTCTATGTCTCACCCCACACTCTCTATGTCTCACCCCACACTCTCTATGTCTCACCCCACACTCTTTATGTCTCACCCCACACTCTCTATGTCTCACCCCACACTCTATGTCTCACCCCACACTCTCTATGTCTCACCCCACACTCTCTATGTCTCACCCCACACTCTCTATGTCTCACCCCACACTCTATGTCTCACCCCCCACTCTCTATGTCTCACCCCACACTCTCTATGTCTCACCCCACACTCTCTATGTCTCACCCCACACTCTCTATGTCTCACCCCACTCTCTGTCTCACGCCACACTCTTTATGTCTCACCCCACACTCTCTGTCTCACCCCACACTCTATGTCTCACCCCACACTCTCTATGTCTCACCCCACACTCTTTATGTCTCACCCCACACTCTCTATGTCTCACCCCACACTCTCTATGTCTCACCCCACTCTATGTCTCACCCCACACTCTATGTCTCACCCCACACTCTCTATGTCTCACCCCACACTCTCTATGTCTCACCCCACACTCTCTATGTCTCACCCCACACTCTCTATGTCTCACCCCACACTCTCTATGTCTCACCCCACACTCTCTATGTCTCCCCCACACTCTCTATGTCTCACCCCACACTCTCTATGTCTCAACCACACTCTCTATGTCTCACCCCACTCTCTATGTCTCCCCCACACCTCTATGTCTCACCCCACACTCTCTATGTTCTCCCCACCCCCTCTATGTCTCACCCACTCTTTATGTCTCACCCCACTCTCTATGTCTCACCCCACACTCTCTATGTCTCACCCCACACTCTCTATGTCTCACCCCACACTCTCTATGTCTCCCCCACACTCTCTATGTCTCACCCCACACTCTCTATGTCTCACCCCACACTCTCTATGTCTCCCCCACACTCTCTATGTCTCACCCCACACTCTCTATGTCTCACCCCACACTCTCTATGTCTCACCCCACACTCTATGTCTCCCCACACTCTCTGTCTCCCACACTCTCTATGTCTCCCCACACTCTCTATGTCTCACCCCACACCTCTATGTCTCACCCCACACTCTCTATGTCTCACCCCACACTCTTTATGTCTCACCCCACTCTCTATGTCTCACCCCACACCTCTATGTCTCACCCCACACTCTATGTCTCACCCCACACTCTCTATGTCTCACCCCACACTCTATGTCTCACCCACACTCTCTATGTCTCACCCCACACTCTATGTCTCACCCCACACTCTATGTCTCACCCCACACTCTCTATGTCTCACCCCTCTATGTCTCACCCCACACCTCTATGTCTCACCCCACACTCTCTATGTCTCACCCCACACTCTCTATGTCTCACCCCACACTCTCTATGTCTCACCCCACACTCTCTATGTCTCACCCCACACTCTCTGTCTCACCCCACACTCTCTATGTCTCCCCACACTCTATGTCTCACCCCCCACCCTTTATGTCTCACCCCACTCTCTCTTTGTCTCACCCCACACTCTCTATGTCTCACCCCACACTCTATGTCTCACCCACACTCTATGTCTCACCCCACACTCTTTATGTCTCACCCCACACTCTCTATGTCTCACCCCACACTCTCTATGTCTCACCCCACACTCTATGTCTCACCCCACACTCTCTATGTCTCACCCCACACTCTCTATGTCTCACCCCACACTCTCTGTCTCACCCCACACTCTCTATGTCTCACCCCACACTCTCTATGTCTCACCCCACACTCTTTATGTCTCACCCCACACTCTCTGTCTCACCCCACACTCTTTATGTCTCACCCCACACTCTCTATGTCTCACCCCACACTCTTTATGTCTCACCCCACACTCTCTATGTCTCCCCCACACTCTCTATGTCTCCCCCACACTCTCTATGTCTCACCCCACACTCTCTATGTCTCACCCCACACTCTCTATGTCTCACCCCACACTCTCTATGTCTCACCCCACACTCTCTATGTCTCCCCCACACTCTCTATGTCTCCCCCACACTCTCTATGTCTCACCCACACTCTATGTCTCCCCCACACTCTCTATGTCTCCCCCACACTCTCTATGTCTCACCCCACACTCTCTATGTCTCAACCACACTCTCTATGTCTCACCCCACACTCTCTATGTCTCACCCCACACTCTCTATGTCTCACCCCACACTCTCTATGTCTCACCCCACACTCTCTATGTCTCAACCACACTCTCTATGTCTCACCCCACACTCTTTATGTCTCACCCCACACTCTCTATGTCTCCCCCACACTCTATGTCTCACCACACTCTCTATGTCTCACCCCACACTCTATGTCTCACCCCACACTCTCTATGTCTCACCCCACACTCTCTATGTCTCACCCCACACTCTATGTCTCACCCCACACTCTCTATGTCTCACCCCACACTCTCTATGTCTCACCCCCCACTCTCTATGTCTCCCCCACACTCTCTATGTCTCACCCCACACTCTCTGTCTCACCCCACACTCTTTATGTCTCACCCCACACTCTCTGTCTCACCCCACACTCTTTATGTCTCACCCCACACTCTCTATGTCTCCCCCACACTCTCTATGTCTCCCCCACACTCTCTATGTCTCACCCCACACTCTATGTCTCACCCCACACTCTCTATGTCTCACCCCACACTCTCTATGTCTCACCCCACACTCTCTGTCTCACCCCACACTCTCTGTCTCACCCCACACTCTCTATGTCTCCCCCACACTCTCTATGTCTCACCCCACACTCTATGTCTCACCACTCTCTGTCTCACCCCACACTCTCTGTCTCACCCCACACTCTCTATGTCTCCCCCACACTCTCTATGTCTCACCCCACACTCTCTATGTCTCAACCACACTCTCTATGTCTCCCCCACACTCTTTATGTCTCACCCCACACTCTCTATGTCTCCCCCACACTCTCTATGTCTCACCCCACACTCTCTATGTCTCAACCACACTCTCTATGTCTCCCCCACACTTTATGTCTCACCCCACACTCTCTATGTCTCCCCACACTCTCTATGTCTCACCCCACACTCTCTATGTCTCAACCACACTCTCTATGTCTCACCCCACACTCTATGTCTCACCCCACACTCTCTATGTCTCCCACACTCTTTATGTCTCACCCCACTCTCTATGTCTCACCCCACACTCTCTATGTCTCCCCCACACTCTTTATGTCTCCCCCACAGTCTCTCTGTCACCCCACACTCTCTATGTCTCAACCACACCTCTATGTCTCACCCCAGACTCTTTATGCCTCACGCCACTCTCTGTCTCCCCACACTCTCTATGTCTCACCACACTCTCTATGTCTCACCCCACACTCTTTATGTCTCACCCACACTCTCTATGTCTCCCCACCTCTATGTCTCAACCACTCTCTATGTCTCACCCCACTCTCTATGTCTCACCCCACACTCTCTATGTCTCCCCACACTCTCTATGTCTCACCCACACTCTCTATGTCTCACCCACACTCTCTATGTCTCACCCCACACTCTCTATGTCTCACCCCACACTCTATGTCTCACCCCCCACTCTCTATGTCTCACCCCACACTCTATGTCTCCCCCACTCTCTATGTCTCACCCCCCACTCTATTTCTCCCACACTCTCTATGTCTCACCCCACACTCTATGTCTCACCCCACACTCTCTATGTCTCACCCCACACTCTTTATGTCTCACCCCACACTCTCTATGTCTCACCCCACACTCTCTATGTCTCACCCCACTCTCTATGTCTCTCCCCACACTCTATGTCTCACCCACACTCTCTGTCTCACCCCACACTCTCTATGTCTCACCCCACACTCTATGTCTCACCCCACTCTCTATGTCTCCCCCACACTCTCTATGTCTCACCCCACACTCTCTATGTCTCAACCACACTCTCTATGTCTCACCCCACACTCTCTATGTCTCACCCCACACTCTCTATGTCTCCACACTCTCTGTCTCACCCCACACTCTCTATGTCTCACCCACACTCTCTATGTCTCACCCCACACCTCTATGTCTCCCCACACTCTCTATGTCTCACCCCACACTCTCTATGTCTCACCCACTCTCTATGTCTCACCCCACACTCTCTATGTCTCACCCCACTCTCTATGTCTCCCCACACTCTCTGTCTCACCCCACACTCTCTATGTCTCAACCACACTCTATGTCTCACCCCACACTCTATGTCTCACCCCACTCTCTATGTCTCCCACACTCTCTATGTCTCACCCCACACTCTCTATGTTTCAACCACACTCTTTATGTCTCCCCCACTCTCTTATGTCTCACCCCACACTCTATGTCTCACCCCACACTCTCTATGTCTCACCCACACTCTCTATGTCTCACCCACACTCTCTATGTCTCCCCACACTCTCTATGTCTCACCCACACTCTATGTCTCACCCCACACTCTCTATGTCTCCCACACTCTCTATGTCTCCCCACACTCTCTATGTCTCACCCACACTCTCTATGTCTCACCCACACTCTCTATGTCTCACCCCACACTCTCTATGTCTCACCCCACTCTCTGTCTCCCCCACACTCTCTCTGTCTCACCCCACACTCTCTCTGTCTCACCCCACACTCTCTATGTCTCCCCCCCACCCTCTATGTCTCCCCCACACCCTCCATGTCTTCCCCCCCACACTCTCTATGTCTCACCCCACACTCTATGTCTCACCCACTCTCTATGTCTCCCCCCACACTCTCTATGTCTCACCCCACACTCTCTGTCTCACCCCACACTCTCTGTCTCACCCCACACTCTCTATGTCTCACCCCACACTCTATGTCTCACCCCACACTCTCTATGTCTCACCCCACACTCTCTATGTCTCACCCCACACTCTCTATGTCTCACCCCACACTCTCTATGTCTCACCCCACACTCTCTATGTCTCACCCCACACTCTCTGTCTCACCCACTCTCTATGTCTCTCCCCCACACTCTCTATGTCTCACCCCACACTCTCTATGTCTCCCCCACACTCTCTTTGTCTCCCCACACTCTTTATGTCTCACCCCACTCTCTATGTCTCACCCCACACTCTCTATGTCTCACCCCACACTCTCTATGTCTCACCCCACACTCTCTATGTCTCACCCCACACTCTCTGTCTCACCCCACACTCTCTGTCTCACCCCACACTCTATGTCTCACCCCACACTCTCTATGTCTCCCCACACTCTATGTCTCCACACTCTCTATGTCTCACCCACACTCTCTATGTCTCACCCCACTCTCTATGTCTCCCACACTCTATGTCTCACCACCTCTCTATGTCTCACCCCACTCTCTATGTCTCACCCCACACTCTCTATGTCTCACCCCACACTCTCTATGTCTCACCCCACACTCACAGTCTCACCCCACACTCTCTATGTCTCACCCCACACTCTCTGTCTCACCCCACTCTCTGTCTCACCCCACACTCTCTATGTCTCCCCTACACTCTCTATGTCTCACCCACACTCTATGTCTCAACCACACTCTATGTCTCCCCACACTCTTTATGTCTCACCCCACACTCTCTATGTCTCCCCCACACCCTGTGTCTCACCCCACACTCTCTGTCTCACCACACTCTCTATGTCTCCCCACACTCTCTATGTCTCACCCCACACTCTCTATGTCTCCCCACACTCTCTATGTCTCACCCCACACTCTCTATGTCTCAACCACACTCTCTATGTCTCCCCCACACTCTTTATGTCTCACCCACACTCTCTATGTCTCCCACACTCTCTATGTCTCACCCCACACTCTCTATGTCTCAACCACACTCTCTATGTCTCCCCACACTCTTTATGTCTCACCCCACACTCTATGTCTCCCCACACTCTATGTCTCACCACACTCTCTATGTCTCAACCACACTCTCTATGTCTCCCCCACACTCTTTATGTCTCACCCCACACTCTCTATGTCTCCCCCACACTCTCTATGTCTCACCCCACACTCTCTATGTCTCAACCACACTCTCTATGTCTCCCCCACACTCTTTATGTCTCACCCCACACTCTCTATGTCTCCCCCACACTCTCTATGTCTCACCCCACACTCTCTATGTCTCAACCAGTGGCGTCCCTAGGCTAAAAACATCCGGGGCTAAAGCCCCGGATGTTTTTTAATTAGCCCCGAATGTTAATTTCAACAACAACAACAAAAAAGATTTGGCACAAAAGTGGTTAACACCTCCAGGTCGCACGTGACGTCATTCACCCAAAGCAGCGGAGTCAGACTGGCAGCAGGCGCACGTAACAGCAAGCTGCTGTCTGAGAGTGTTTCTATGTCTACAAATTTCGCTGCTTCACTCCTCTGGGCTAAGCCCAGCGCCACCGCTCCCATAACCCACATCGCTCTGCCGTGATACGCGCCGACACACAGGTGAGCACACGCTCACTAGAAAAACTCACTAGTTCAGGAACAAGCTAGTTTAGGAACAAGCTAGTTCAGGAACAAACTAGTTTAGGAACAAGCTAGTTCAGGAACAAGCTAGTTCAGGAACAAGCTAGTTCAGGAACAAGCTAGTTCAGGAACAAGCAAGTTCAGGAACACGCTAGTTCAGGAACAAGCAAGTTCAGGAACACGCTAGTTTAGGAACAAGCTAGTTCAGGAACAAGCTAGTTCAGGAACAAGCAAGTTCAGGAACACGCTAGTTCAGGAACAAGCAAGTTCAGGAACACGCTAGTTCAGGAACACGCTAGTTCAGGAACACGCTAGTTCAGGAACACGCTAGTTCAGGAACACGCTAGTTCAGCAGCACGCTAGTTCTGCCATGTGAAAACATCTCTGCTGCTGAACAAAGGCTTTTAGTTTGACTTTACGTTCATGTCGAACAATAGAGGACACAAAGGGGATGTGGGGGGAAGAGGTTTTCCTCTTTATTGAAGCAGACAGAAAATTGGCATCAAGCGTGTCAAATAAATTACAAAAATATAGATAAATAGACTTTAGCCTTCACAACATGTCAAATCAATTTGATGTCTTGTGCTTTGTTTCCCCACCTGGGAAAGAACATACACACACACAAACATATACACACACATACACACACATACACACACTCACACATACACACACACAAAGATACACGCATAGACACACACACACACACAAAGATATACACACACAAAGATACACACACACACAACGATACATACATACACATACATACACACACACATACACACACATATATACACACACACATACACAGACATACACACACATATACACTACTGTTCAACAGTTTGGGGTCACTTAGAAATGTCTTTATTTTTCAAAGAAAAGCACTGTTTTTTCAATAAAGATAACATTAATCAGAAATACACACTATACATTGTTAATGTGGTAAATGACTATTCTAGGTGGAAACGTCTGGTTTCTAATGAAATATCTCCAGAGGTGTATAGAGGCCCATTTCCATCAACTATCACTCCAGTGTTCTAATGGTACATTGTGTTTGCTAATCGCCTTAGAAGACTAATGTCTGATTAGAAAACCCTTGTGCAATTATGTTAGCACAGCTGAAAACAGTTATGCTGGTGATATAAGCTATACAACTGGCCTTCCTTTGAGCTCGAAGTTTGAAGAACAAAATTAATACTTCAAATATTAATTATTATTTCTAACCTTGTCAATGTCTTGACTATATTTTATATTCAATTTTCAATTCATTTGAGAAATAAAAGTGAGTTTTCATGGAAGACACGAAATTGTCTGGATGACCCCAAACTTTTGAACGGTAGTATACATATACACACACATACATGCACACATGAACACACACACACATATACAGGACTGTCTCAGAAAATTAGAATATTGTGATGAAGTTCTTTATTTTCTGTAATGCAATTAAAAAAACAAAAATGTCATGCATTCTGGATTCATTACAAATCAACTGAAATATTGCAAGCCTTTTATTCTTTTAATATTGCTGATTATGGCTTACAGCTTAAGAAAACTCTAAAATCCTATCTCATAAAATTTTAATATTTCCTCAGACCAAGTAATAAAAAAAAAGATTTATAACAGCTGAGTGTTTGTCAAGGCTCAGGAAACCCTTGCAGGTGTTTCGAGTTAATTAGACAATTCAAGTGATTTGTTTAATACCCTACTAGTATACTTTTTCATGATATTCTAATATTTAGAGATAGGATATTTGAGTTTTCTTAAGCTGTAAGCCATAATCAGCAATATTAAAAGAATAAAAGGCTTGCAATATTTCAGTTGATTTGTAATGAATCCAGAATGCATGACATTTTTGTTTTTTTAATTGCATTGCAGAAAATAAAGAACTTCATCACAATATTCTAATTTTCTGAGACAGTCCTGTATATACACAGACACACATACACACAACCGAATGCACGCACACACACATGCACACTTATACACACACGCACAAACAAACACAGAGCTATTTGTCTGAAAATAACTCATATTATTTTAAAATGTACATTGATTAATTTTCCTTGTTTCACATACTGCTTGGGATTTGGGGCCTAAAGCATGTATATACATTTAAAAAGTCCCGATTTGGATGTTGATTACCATGGCAACAGTCGGCATCATCCCTTTCTTAAACGAGACCCTGGCGTTATCGTTCATCACGTGATCGGTCCAGATACTAATCACTCGGCTAACGAGGCGCGACACACGGGAGCGCTTTACGAGTCTCCGGACGTTGCGCAACACGCATGTTCCTGCTACTGTGGACTGCATTGTGTGAGGCGCGAGTGGTAGATTAAAGGCCCGGGTGCAGATGTATAGATACGGACCACACGTGTGTGTGTGTGTGTGTGTGCATGGGGTTTATAACTTTGTGAATACTTCCGATAATTCGCTTATGCTCATTCGTCACCGGTTGCTATGGGGTTAGATAGAAACGCTGGAATAAATGTGTTTGTCTTTTCTTCTTTTGCCGAAGCAGATAAGTAGCAGTGAAAAAGCTCCATTCAACTGTGAATATGTGTGTGTGTGTCCGTCCCCCGATGGCCCTCGCTCAGTTCCTCTTGTTCCATTTCATTTTCATTTAAGAATTCCCTCATCACGAAAAAACTCTCACAGCGGTTAGAAATAAACCCTTTCACACGGCAATGAAAGGCTCTGTGTGTGTGTGTGTGAGAACATGTACGTGTGTACAGGTGTGTTGACCTGTGTTTATCCGTATCTCGTCCAGGGAGCCTTCCCGGTTCCATTCACCACTTCCTCCCTCTTTGTGTTCTCCGTGATGCTCCAGGCGCTGCGTCTGCCCACGACGGCGCACCATGACCTTTATTTATTTATTTTTATCTGGAGCCTTTGTGGTTGGGCCTCTCTTTGGTTACGATTCCAGCGGAAGAGACGGAGAGTGTTTTCTTTATGAGGCTGAGTCATATCCACTCGGCATATCTCTTAATACCTTTTCATAACGGATGCTATCTGGGATTCTGGCAGCTGTATTTAGGCTTTGAGGCTTTCTTTAAAAAACACACGGTTTAGGAACTTTGGTGAATCACTGATAACGCCGTAGAAAATCAAATAATTTCAGTTATTGTCTGTTGGAAAGCAAAAAATGCAAATATTATCGTCACGTGTTGCAAATATGCATTTTATTTTTCAATATTTCGAGCCGCTGTGGCGGCATCAGTCTAATCCTGGGATTTAAATGTCAGTCCATCGCTTTGGTCCAGACTGACATGTCAACAGCTGCTGAATGGGCTGTTTCCCACAGGGTTACATGAGACGATGGCGGGCGGCTCCCGGACCCTCTCGGCAAGAAAGAAAGTAGAAAGACTTTTATCGTCATATTACATAGAGTTATATACATATATGAAGTGTATTCTCTGCATTGACCCATCCTCCTTAGTTATTAAGGAGCAGTGGGCTGCAGTGAAGCGCCCGGGGGGCAGCTGGGGGTTCAGTGCCTTGCTCATGGACACTTCGACATGCAACTAATGGGGAGAGCGGGGATCGAACCGACTACCTTGCGCTTGCAGGACGACCCCTCGAAGAAATAAGAGTACATTTTACAGTGAAATGCATCAATATGGTTTTAAAATGTAGAAGCTAGATTTAATACAATAGAAGTACAAAATTGCGGTACTTGTTGCCTACTTTACCTGAGTGCTACTTCACATCTCAGAGGGAAGGATTTGGCTTCACGACTTTCTTTTTCACTATATCAGTGACTAGTTAGGCTACTTTACAGATTTATAATACATTTTAAATATAAATTGACTGAAACTATGACGTGTATATAGCCTCGTCATTTATAAGTATTTTAATTAGTTAAGATGAGTTTAACGAGCTGCAACATTAAAGTGATGAACACATTAATGCATCAATAATTATCATGTTTTGGTGTTTTTAATGAAATATTGACACCTAATAACATGGTTCACAACAACGTTGTTCTCACACCGAACTCCCCTGTAAACACACTTGTACTGTCTTTAAAAAGCCTCCTGTGGACAGATGCTGTAACTTACCCTTAACACAGGGCATCTAGTTATGGTGCAAATTATAATGCCATAATAATGTGATGTCCATATAAAGTCAAGTCAAATACTCGTCCCCCTCACTCTATTTAACTTAATTTAATTAACTATCTGATGCCATTAACTCCGATCATGGTCATTATTACCTGCTCAACATCCGCTTGTTACTGTTTTATTAGAATACCTTAGAATAATAATTCCCATGTGTTAAGAATAGAAACATAACGTGAAGCTCGGCACTTTCCACCTGGACAGGTGAGACTCTGCCAGCCAATCAGGCGGCATCTCTGAACACGCCTGAGCCTTTGACTTAAAAGACAGAATGATGCGTTGCAAAGTCTTTTGATTCAAGAGAATGAAACGTGAGATCCCAGAGAGGGAAAGTCCTTCACTCCGGTGTATTCACCGTGGCCGGCCGGCCTGAAGGGAGTTTGTTTTCCGGAGGGAGTAAACACCGACGGGTCCCCGGTGAAGGCGAGCGAGCGGCCGCCTGACGGGAACATGACGGAAGCGAAGGCGCTGATGGAGAGTTGGCATCTCAGCTGTTATTACCGACATCTGGCCTCTGTTTACTGACACATTTGCTTTTAGTGCCAACGTCTCACTTCCTGCACGCCAAATACGAAGCCTATAAAACCCTCAAGATCAATATTCACCTACCTGACGCATTTTGGCAGATGGAGGACGGGCAGTTATATTGTATTTTCCATCCTGTAGTATTTCATATTGTGTGTATAGCACTCATGCAACCCAAACAACACGTAGAGTATCTTAGCAAAAAGATTCTCTGCAGGCAATTTCAACCACATCTCTGTAGAAATTAGCGTGATAAATAGGGATATTCCTAACGTCAGATATTCCTATAACTTGTTGGGTATTCCTCTAACGTTGTATAATCCTCTACTGTGTATATTCCTCTAACGTCGTAAATTCCTAATGTAGGATATTCCTCAAACGTTGGATATATCCTGGATATTCCTAAATGTCGGATATTCCTCAAACGTTGGATATTCCTCTAACGTCAGATATATCCTGGATATTCCTCTACCGTTGGATATTCCTCAAACGTCGGATATTCCTCTACGATATTTTGTGGCCCCCTACTTGACATCAGAGTTCACTGTTAGTGCGGCCTGCGCGATTTTCGTAAACTTTCATTCGATTGAAGTTGAACGGCCGCTCAACGCAGAAATAGTTTACGGTTACGCTTTCTCCAGCCGAAGTGCGGGACATCCAGCCTCTCATAATTCGGCGGGCACATCGTAAGTGTAGCGTTCGATTTTCAAACACTTTCATTGGATTGAATTTGCGAACCCGCTGCGTAGAACGGCCGGTCCTGGGCTGGGATCCCAAATGGCTCATGGACGTCACGCAGGAGCTGAATGCACTGAACAAGAAGCTTCAAGGCCAGGGCAGCTTGTCAGTGTTGCTATGACAACGTCAGAGCATTCTCCACACAATGTGTGTTATTGAAAGCCCTCTCAGGCAAACCTCTGCCATTTCCCAGAATGAAAGGCACTAACAAAAATAATAATATATACTTTATTGATGACTGTAAATTCTTCTCTGCATTCGACCCATCCTTAATAAGGAGCAGTGGGCTGCAGTGACGCACCATGGGAGCAACTGGGGCTTCAGTGCCTTGCTCAAGGACATTTCAACACTGAAGAACCGTTCATGTTCTGAAGAACCGTTCATCTTCTGAATTGTTATAAATAAAGATGCACCAATCAGGTTTTTGGTGCCGATCACCGATCACTGAAATCAGTATCTGCCGATCCGATAATACCGATCACCAATCACGGTGTCGATTGAAGCATTCTATTTATTGTGTAGCATTATTGCCTAGGACTATGAGGAAATACATATATAAAGCAACTCAAACATTAAAGAAATTATCGATTTCTTTAAACATTTAGGACTTTTACTTTTAAAAATTTCCTCATTGATACATTAAAATAGTTTGATTGCTATTGTAGGGGCTTTCAGATATGTATGGAACACATCTGCATCATTCATTTCCTGGAACTCTTGGGGAAATCTATATACAGGACTTTTTTTAACATACAAAAGTCTGACTTATTTTTATAAACTCTTCCTTGGTACAGTAAAAATGTTAGCATAATTTAAGCTAAATCTCAGAAACGATCTATAAAGATACAAAATCAGTTAATTGTTTACTTTTATATGTTAGTGTTTGATTTGTCGACATCTTATTTTGATAAACGGATGTTGTTTCACGTGGTTCTTTCCGCTAACTTTGCAAAACCGGATGTTGTCACTTAAATCCTTCCGCTAACTTTATCAAAATCCTCGCGCGCTCCCGATCGAATGCGTTTACCCTGAGCATCAGTCTCTAGGGGCTCAGATATGTGAGAGTCGGCTGAGTCGACCCAGAGATTCAACTCGGGGGACGGGGACGCCGCTCGGTGGTGAGGATCCCCTCGTGGACCTCTCACTCTGCGGCCCTCGCCGGGCGCATCGTCTCCGTTGAGGTGCGCGTCGATTGAAACGTCTCTGATAGTTTTTCTCGCAGATGTTACGTCATCTGATCGGCCGTTTTGAGAACGCCGATCAAAACCGATAATGGGAATATCGGCCGATATGGATCGGCGCCGATCAGATCGGTGCATCCCTAGTTATAAATGATTGAGAAGATTGGATCACTTTTTTTTAATCCTTGATGCGCCCCAGCCTCACCCAGACTCAATTTACTCAAGTAAATTGAGTTTGAGACCCCTGCTCTAACGTCAGATGTTTTCCTCTAGCATGGTGTATTCCTAAAGTAGAATATTTCTATAACGTCGTATATTCCTCTAACGTTGTATATTCCTAACGTACGATATTCCTAACTAACGTACGTTAGAGGAATGTTAGAGGAATGTACAACGTAGAATATTTCTATAATGTCGTAAATTCCAGTAACGTTGCAAATTCCAGTAACGTTGTAAATTTCCCATACGTCGTATATTCCTCTAACATTGGATATTCCTAACATCGCAAATTCCTAATGTCGTATATTCTAACATCTTATATTCCTAACGTCGTATATTCCTAACGTTATATATTCCTAACGTCGTATATTCCTAACGTCGTATATTCCTAACATCGCAAATTCCTAACGTATATTCTAACATCTTATATTCCTAACGTTGTATATTCCTAACGTCGTATATTCCTAACATCGTATATTCCTAACGTCGTATATTCCTAACATCGCAAATTCCTAACGTCTTATATTCCTAACATCGTATATTCCTAACGTCGTATATTCCTAACATCATATATTCCTAACATCGTATATTCCTAACGTTGTATATTCCTAACATTGTATATCCCTAACGTCGTATATTCATAAGGTCGTATATATTCCTAATGTAAGATATTCCTCTTAATGTTGTATATACCTCTAACATCGGATATTCCTAACGCCATGGAATATGGTAGGAACAGAAGATAACTTTATTGATCCTCTTGGGGTCATTTTTCTCTGCTTTTATACACACACACGGAGCCCGAAATCCCCACATGCACCCCCACAGTCTAAACGTGCATTTTGGTCCTCAGGTCCTCGGGTCCTCTTTCCTCGTGGCCGGGTCATGAAACCCGGCCCGTCCGTCTCGTTTCTTCTCTTGTCCAATAGCATATCTGTGTTTCGCAGGTAACAGGAATTAGCATGAATTTGGAAGATTAATCTGACGCTTGTTCCTCCTCATTCACCAACGGCTTTGTTAAAGAAACAAAAGCAGACGTTTTATTTCTGTCCATCTCGTTCGGCTCATTAAAGTTTTACCGCGGTTTTGTTTCTTCTGATCTGTCTTCAGGGCCGTCGAGAAGCGGTTTGCTCTAAAATAATGACATTACGGCTTCATAATTGGATTTATTTATTTTCAGGAACGCGGCCGTTCGAATATCAGAGCGAAGCGTTTCCATTTCCCAGGACCCGGCATTACAGTAGCAACGCTCATGTCTTAGGAAAACTAAATAAGTGTGTTTGAGCGTCTCCATCTACTGAGATCCGGCCACTAGGCGGAGAGTAAGGTCACCTATCTGTATCACACAATAACCGGAGTACACGCCCACACCCATCACCCATATCGACGAGTGAGAGCCCAAGATGTGATAGTGTTTCAGTGTTCGGTATTGACTGAGCTGTAACTGGATTATCTGAGGGTATTAAAGCTCTCACACGATTGGCTCTTTTCTTTACACCGGAGACGGTCGGTGCCAAGTCAACACTGGATTGTTGACCTGAAAATATCTTTTGAGCATCAGGGTCTACGAAAAAACTCCTTTAATATGATTAATCAGACTAATCACATGTGTGTTGATGGACTGATCCATTAACTGAGGGACGAGTCTCTCTTAATTTATATGGAGGCCCCGAGGAGCACTAATGAATGTGCTGTGGTTGCAGATGTTGACGCTGGGAGCTGTGGGGCTGGCTGCGTGTTGCATAAGCTGATTGCTCTGATTGATGAGCACGTCCCAGTGCGGAGAGGAGGAACAAATCATTCAAATGCACACGCGCACTCTTCTGATTGAAGTCAACAGCGTACTTATTCTTCATTTTCTTCTTTTTGTTGCCGTTTCTTTTCATGACAAATCTCACAAATCGGGACGGCGGGCTCGTTATCGTCGGTCCGCTCTCGCACACGCCGGCCGGACTTTAAAGCTCAAGAGGAGCTGTCGCGCTTTTCAAAGTCCAAAGTGGCAAAGAAAATGAGTTCTTTAGAGCGCCGGCTCGCTTTCAAAGGCTCGTCAGCGAGCGTTCAATGCCTGTCGAGTCGGGGGGGCCGGCGCCGGCCGACGGCCCCGAAGACGCTTTCACAGGATGTGGGTTGACTCCGCGTGAGCCGTCAGATGTGGAGGAGCGATTATGTCACAGCGCCGGTCGTTCACTCTGCCAACCGATTGGAGTCCAACTGGAATAGTTTTGAACACACACTCACACACTCACTCACACACACTCACACGCACGCAATTCCGTCAAGCACATCGATCAGAGGAGTGAATGTCGTGGACTCATCTGGCTGTTATCACAAACTACTCGTACGCCGGTTCACCCAGAACGACCCGGCTGAATCGAAGCGCGACGCCGTCACATCGAGGGAGGAGAAGCTCACGAGAGAAACATCAACGCTGGAGATGGAAATGTATTTGCAATCATTTCAAACTGGAGGAAGTAAGGAAGTAGACATTAATGAAAAAGAAGGAAGGAAGGAAACAAGGAGACAGACAGACAGAAAAAGGAAGGGAAACAAAGGTTTTGTAGAAAAAAGGGAAGGAAAGAAACGAATAAACAAAGACGGCAGGAAGAAAGGAAAGGAAACAAGGTCGGTAGGTGGGAATGAAACAAGCAAACAAAGACAAGGAAGAAAGGAAAGGAAAAAAGAATGAAGGAAGTAAAGGTAGAAAAGAAAGGAAACCAACAAAGACAAAAGGAAGGGGAAAAAGGAAGAAACAGTGGTAAAGAAAAAGGGAAAGAAAGAAACAAATAAAAAAGGACCGAAAGAAGAAAGGAAAGGAAACAAGGACAGTAGGTGGGAATGAAACAAGCAAACAAAGAAAAGGAAGGAAGGAAAAGAAAACCTCATGAGAACATCCTTTAAACATCGCATGTTTAACATGTCCCCTGATGTCTCCTTGTGTCCCCTGTTGTCTCCTTGTGTCCCCTGTTGTCTCCTGGTGTCTCCTTGTGTCCCCTGTTGTCTCCTTGTGTCTCCTCGTGTCTCATTGTGTCCCCTGTTGTCTCCTTGTGTCTCCTTGTGTCTCCTTGTGTCTCCATGTGTCTCCTTGTGTCTCCATGTGTCTCCTTGTGTCTCCTTGTGTCTCCTTGTGTCTCCATGTGTCTCCTTGTGTCTCCTTGTGTCTCCTTGTGTCTCATTGTGTCCCCTGGTGTCTCCTCGTGTCCCCTGTTGTCTCCTTGTGTCCCCTGATGTCTCCATGTGTCCCCTGGTGTCTCCTCATTTCCCCTGGTGTCTCCTTGTGTCCCCTGATGTCTCCTTGTGTCTCCATGTGTCCCCTTGTGTCTCCTTGTGTCCCCTGATGTCTCCTTGTGTCTCCTCGTATCCCCTGGTGTCTCCTTGTGTCTCATTGTGTCTCCTTGTGTCTCCTCGTGTCCCCTGATGTCTCCTTGTATCTCCTTGTATCTCATTGTGTCCCCTGGTGTCTCCTCGTGTCCCCTGTTGTCTCCTTGTGTCCCTGTGTGTCCCCTGATGTCTCCTTGTGTCTCCATGTGTCCCCTGGTGTCTCCTCATTTCCCCTGGTGTCTCCTTGTGTCCCCTGATGTCTCCTTGTGTCTCCATGTGTCCCCTTGTGTCTCCGTGTGTCTCCATGTGTCCCCTTGTGTCTCCTCGTATCCCCTGGTGTCTCCTTTTGTCTCATTGTGTCTCCTCGTGTCCCCTGGTGTCTCCTCGTGTCCCCTGATGTCTTCTTGTGTCCCCTGGTGTCTCCTTGTGTCTCCTCATGTCCCCTTGTGTCTCCTCGTGTCCCCTGGTGTCTCCTCGTGTCCCCTTGTGTCCCCTGGTGTCTCTTTGTGTCCCCTCGTGTCCCCTGGTGTCTCATTGTGTCCCCTGTTGTCTCCTTGTGTCCCCTTGTGTCTCCTCGTGTCCCCTGGTGTCTCCTCGTGTCCCCTGATGTATCCTTGTATCTCCTGGTGTCTCCTTGTGTCTCCTCGTGTCCC
The DNA here is from genome assembly GCF_029220125.1 of Pseudoliparis swirei. NCBI lineage: Eukaryota > Metazoa > Chordata > Actinopteri > Perciformes > Liparidae > Pseudoliparis > Pseudoliparis swirei. Next base: position 3,786,765 of record NC_079388.1, read on the forward strand.
CTGGTGTCTCCTTGTGTCTCATTGTGTCCCCTGTTGTCTCCTTGTGTCCCCTTGTGTCTCCTCGTGTCCCCTGATGTCTCCTTGTATCTCCTTGTGTCCCCTGGTGTCTCATTGTGTCCCCTGGTGTCTCCTCATTTCCCCTGGTGTCTCCTTGTGTCTCCATGTGTCCCCTGGTGTCTCCTCGTGTCCCCTGGTGTCTCCTTGTGTCCCATGGTGTCTCCTTGTGTCTCCTCGTGTCCCCTGGTGTCTCATTGTGTCTCCTCGTGTCCCCTGGTGTCTCATTGTGTCCCCTGATGTCTCCTTGTGTCCCCTTGTGTCCCCTGGTGTCTCCATGTGTCCCCTGTTGTCTCCTTGTGTCCCCTGGTGTCTCCTTGTGTCCCCTGATGTCTCCTTGTATCTCCTGGTGTCTCCTTGTCTCCCCTTGTGTCTACTTGTATCTCCTGGTGTCTCCTTGTGTCCCCTGATGTCTCCTTGTGTCCCCTGATGTCTCCTTGTGTCCCCTGATGTCTCCTGGTGTCTCATTGTGTCCCCTGATGTCTCCTTGTATCTCCTGGTGTCTCCTTGTCTCACCTGGTGTCTCCTTGTGTCCCCTGATGTCTCCTTGTGTCTCCTTGTGTCTACTTGTATCTCCTGGTGTCTACTTGTGTCCCCTGATGTCTCATTGTGTCCCCTGGTGTCTCCTTGTGTCCCCTGATGTCTCCCCCGGTGTCTCCTTGTGTCCACTGGTGTCCCCTGGTGTCTCCTCGTGTCCCCTGATGTCTCCTTGTGTCCCCTGATGTCTCCTTGTTTCTCATTGTGTCCCCTGATGTCTCCTTGTATCTCCTGGTGTCTCTTTGTGTCCCCTGATGTCTCCTTGTATCTCCTGGTGTCTCTTTGTGTCCCCTGATGTCTCCTTGTATCTCCTGGTGTCTCCTTGTCTCCCCTGGTGTCTCCTTGTGTCCCCTGATGTCTCCTTGTGTCTCCTGGTGTCCCCTTGTGTCTCCTTGTGTCCCCTGATGTCTCCTTGTATCTCCTGGTGTCTCCTTGTCTCCCCTAGTGTCTCCTTGTGTCCCCTGATGTCTCCTGGTGTCCCCTTGTGTCTCCTTGTGTCCCCTGATGTCTCCTTGTATCTCCTGGTGTCTCCTTGTCTCCCCTGGTGTCTCCTTGTGTCCCCTGATGTCTCCTTGTGTATCCATGTGTCTCCTTGTGTCTCCTGGTGTCCCCTGGTGTCTCCTTGTGTCCCCTGGTGTCCCCTTGTGTGTCCTCGTGTCCCCTGATGTCTGCTTGTATCTCCTGGTGTCTCCTTGTCTCCCCTGGTGTCTCCTTGTGTCCCCTGGTGTCTCCTGGTGCCCCCTGGTGTCTCCATGTGTCCCCTGGTGTCTCCATGTGTCTCTTTGTGTCTCATTGTGTCCCCTGGTGTCTCCTTGTGTCTCATTGTGTCCCCTGTTGTCTCCTTGTGTCCCCTGATGTCTCCTTGTGTCTCCATGTGTCCCCTGGTGTCTCCTTGTGTCCCATGTTGTCTCCTTGTGTCTCCTTGTGTCCCCTGGTGTCTCCATGTGTCCCCTGTTGTCTCCTTGTGTCCCCTGATGTCTCCTTGTGTCTCATTGTGTCCCATGTTGTCTCCTTGTGTCCCCTGATGGCTCCTTGTGTCTCCATGTGTCCCCTGGTGTCTCCTTGTGTCCCCTGGTGTCTCATTGTGTCCCCTGTTGTCTCCTTGTGTCCCCTGATGTCTCCATGTGTCCCCTGGTGTCTCCTTGTGTCCCATGTTGTCTCCTTGTGTCCCCTGGTGTCTCCTTGTGTCCCCTGATGTCTCCTTGTGTCCCCTGGTGTCTCCTTGTGTCCCCTGATGTCTCATGGTGTCCCCTGATGTCTCCTTGTATCTCCTGGTGTCTCTTTGTGTCCCCTGATGTCTCCTTGTGTCCCCTGATGTCTACTTGTATCTCCTGGTGTCTCCTTGTCTCCCCTGGTGTCTCCTTGTGTCCCCTGATGTCTCCTTGTGTCCCCTTGTGTCTACTTGTATCTCCTGGTGTCTCCTTGTGTCCCCTGGTGTCTCCTTGTGTCCCCTGATGTCTCCCCCGGTGTCTCCTTGTGTCCACTGGTGTCTCCTTGTGTCCCCTGATGTCTCCTTGTGTCCCCTTGTGTCTCCTCGTGTCCCCTGATGTCTCCTTGTGTCCCCTGATGTCTCCTTGTGTCCCCTTGTGTCTCCTGGTGTCTCCTTGTGTCTCATTGTGTCCCCTGATGTCTCCTTGTATCTCCTGGTGTCTCTTTGTGTCCCCTGATGTCTCCTTGTGTCCCCTGATGTCTCCTTGTATCTCCTGGTGTCTCCTTGTCTCCCCTGGTGTCTCCTTGTGTCCCCTGATGTCTCCTTGTGTCCCCTTGTGTCTACTTGTATCTCCTGGTGTCTCCTTGTGTCCCCTGATGTCTCCTTGTGTCCCCTGATGTCTCCCCCGGTGTCTCCTTGTGTCCACTGGTGTCCCCTGGTGTCTCCTCGTGTCCCCTGATGTCTCCTTGTGTCCCCTGATGTCTCCTTGTTTCTCATTGTGTCCCCTGATGTCTCCTTGTATCTCCTGGTGTCTCTTTGTGTCCCCTGATGTCTCCTTGTATCTCCTGGTGTCTCTTTGTGTCCCCTGATGTCTCCTTGTATCTCCTGGTGTCTCCTTGTCTCCCCTGGTGTCTCCTTGTGTCCCCTGGTGTCTCCATGTGTCCCCTTGTGTCTCCTTGTGTCCCCTGATGTCTCCTTGTATCTCCTGGTGTCTCCTTGTCTCCCCTGGTGTCTCCTTGTGTCCCCTGATGTCTCCTTGTGTCTCCTGGTGTCCCCTTGTGTGTCCTCGTGTCCCCTGATGTCTGCTTGTATCTCCTGGTGTCTCCTTGTCTCCCCTGGTGTCTCCTTGTGTCCCCTGATGTCTCCTGGTGTCCCCTGGTGTCTCCTCGTGTCCCCTGGTGTCTCTTTGTGTCTCATTGTGTCCCCTGGTGTCTCCTTGTGTCTCATTGTGTCCCCTGTTGTCTCCTTATGTCCCCTGATGTCTCCATGTGTCCCCTGGTGTCTCCTTGTGTCCCATGTTGTCTCCTTGTGTCCCCTGGTGTCTCCTTGTGTCCCCTGGTGTCTCCATGTGTCCCCTGTTGTCTCCTTGTGTCCCCTGGTGTCTCCTGATGTCTCCTTGTGTCTCATTGTGTCCCATGTTGTCTCCTTGTGTCCCCTGATGTCTCCTTGTGTCCCCTGGTGTCTCCTTGTGTCCCCTGGTGTCTCATTGTGTCCCCTGTTGTCTCCTTGTGTCTCCATGTGTCCCCTGGTGTCTCCTTGTGTCCCATGTTGTCTCCATGTGTCCCCTGGTGTCTCCTTGTGTCCCCTGTTGTCTCATTATGTCCCCTGACGTCTCCTTGTGTCTCCATGTGTCCCCTGGTGTCTCCTTGTGTCCCATGTTGTCTCCATGTGTCCCCTGATGTCTCCTTGTGTCCCCTTGTGTCTACTTGTATCTCCTGTTGTCTCATTGTGTCTCCTTGTGTCTCCATGTGTCCCCTGGTGTCTCCTTGTGTCCCATGTTGTCTCCATGTGTCCCCTGATGTCTCCTTGTGTCCCCTTGTGTCTACTTGTATCTCCTGGTGTCTCCTTGTGTCCCCTGATGTCTCCTTGTGTCCCCCCCGGTGTCTCCTTGTGTCCACTGGTGTCCCCTTGTGTCTCCTTGTGTCCCCTGGTGTCCCCTTGTGTCTCCTCGTGTCCCCTGATGTCTCCTTGTGTCCCCTGATGTCTCCTTGTGTCTCATTGTGTCCCCTGATGTCTCCTTGTATCTCCTGGTGTCTCTTTGTGTCCCCTGATGTCTCCTTGTATCTCCTGGTGTCTCTTTGTGTCCCCTGATGTCTCCTTGTCTCCCCTGGTGTCTCCTTGTGTCCCCTGATGTCTCCTTGTGTCTCCATGTGTCTCCTGGTGTCCCCTGGTCTCTCCTTGTGTCCCCTGATGTCTCATTGTATCTCCTGGTGTCTCCTTGTCTCCCCTGGTGTCTCCTTGTGTCCCCTGATGTCTCCTTGTGTCCCCTGGTGTCCCCTTGTGTCTCCTCGTGTCCCCTTGTGTCTCCTCGTGTCCCCTGATGTCTCATTGTGTCCCCTGGTGTCCCCTGATGTCTCCCTGTGTCCCCTGATGTCTCCCCGTGTCCCCTGATGTCTCCTTGTGTCCCCTGGTGTCTCCCTGTGTCCCCTGATGTCTCCTTGTGTCCCCTTGTGTCCCCTGATGTCTCCTTGTGTCCCATGGTGTCTCCTCGTGTCCCCTGATGTCTCCTTGTGTCCCCTGATGTCTCCTTGTGTCCCCTGATGTCTCCTTGTGTCCTCTGGTGTCTCCTTGTGTCCCCTGATGTCTCCTCGTGTCTCCTGATGTCTCCCTGTGTCCCCTGATGTCTCCTTGTGTCCCCTGATGTCTCCTTGTGTCCCCTGATGTCCCCTGGTGTCCCCTGATGTCTCCTTGTGTCTCTTCGTGTCCCCTTGTGTCCCCTGATGTCTCCCTGTGTCTCCTCGTGTCCCCTGATGTCTCCTCGTGTCCCCTGATGTCTCCTCGTGTCCCCTGATGTCTCCTCGTGTCCCCTGATGTCTCCTCGTGTCCCCTGGTGTCTCCTCGTGTCCCCTGATGTCTCCCTGTGTCCCCTTGTGTCTCCCTGTGTCCCCTGATGTCTCCTTGTGTCCCCTGATGTCTCCCCGTGTCCCCTGATGTCTCACTGTGTCCCCTGGTGTCTCCTCGTGTCCCCTGATGTCTCCCTGTGTCTCCTGATGTTTCCCTGATGTCTCCTCGTGTCCCCTGGTGTCTCCTCGTATCCCCTGATGTCTCCTCGTGTCCCCTGGTGTCCCCTGATGTCTCCTTGTATCCCCTGGTGTCCCCTGATGTCTCCTCGTGTCCCCTGATGTCTCCTTGTGTCCCCTGATGTCTCCTTGTGTCCCCTGATGTCCCCTGGTGTCCCCTGATGTCTCCTTGTGTCTCTTCGTGTCCCCTTGTGTCCCCTGATGTCTCCCTGTGTCTCCTCGTGTCCCCTGATGTCTCCTCGTGTCCCCTGATGTCTCCTCGTGTCCCCCGGTGTCTGCAGGTGAACCTGGGCAGCCACCAGTACCTGTTCACCGTGGACGTGAACCCGTCCGCCATGCCGTGTCTCTGCCTCCGGCACGACGTGGACGCTCTGGTGTGGCAGCCGCGGCCCGACCAGCCCGGAGACATGTGGGAGCACGTCGCCACCTTCAACGCCCTGGGTGAGCGCCGCCGCTGAAGACACGCCCACTTCCTGTCTCACAGCCCACACCTAGACCTCCTACAGTAATGCGTTGGACACCTAGCGTTGACATCCATGTGCAGTTATCGTCTTTATTTGTTTTCACATTAGTGGAATTGAATCAGACTTTAATGGATCTTGCGAGTTTGTATATTCTTATGCAGAACATATTTGGTCCCCACAGTTCAGGTAATGTATTTCAGAATAAAAGCTCCTTTTAGGGAAAACGTCATATAGCGTAATAACGGGTTGGGTTTAGTTCGAGCTGGTCGAAGCTCCACCCGACGACATTATTTTATAAAAGAACGGATGGATGGATGGATAGTTCTGCTCAGAAAGTCAAGTGTTGTTATCCAACACGCTGGTGACAGATGAAAAATCACACAGGAAGTAGCGAATCGGATTTTTACGAGCGAGGGATAATTAGTTTTCCCGCAGCGACGGAGACCTGGCGTCCAACAGAAGCTCAGGTCAGCGGCTTCAGGCCTTCTGCAATTAACACATGGACACGGGAGTGAAACCAGTTTAACGGGTTTAATTCATCTGAACCGTGTGGTTCAGAGGCAGGAGCACATGAATCAAAGTCCTTGAGGTGACATTGAGCTAGTCACTAGGAACTGGGACAAATAATTCAGTTTATTTTCAATTCAGTTTATTTTAAATAGCCCAATATCACACATTACAACTTTGCCTCAGTGGGCTTTACAGTCTGTAAACAAACGACATCCTTGTTGACTTTAAATTAATCAAATCAGGTCCTATACGCTACATTTCTGCATTCCAGTATTGACTTTGGGCGTGTCTCTGATGTCACTTGACTCAGAGTGGGCGTGTCTCTGATGTCACTTAAGTCAGAGTGGGCGTGTCTCTGATGTCACTTTAGTCAGAGTGGGCGTGTCTCTGATGTCACTTTAGTCCGAGTGGGCGTGTCTCTGATGTCACTTTAGTCAGTGTGGGCGTGTCTCTGATGTCACTTAAGTCCGAGTGGGCGTGTCTCTGATGTCACTTTAGTCAGAGTGGGCGTGTCTCTGATGTCACTTAAGTCAGAGTGGGCGTGTCTCTGATGTCACTTTAGTCCGAGTGGGCGTGTCTCTGATGTCACTTTAGTCCGAGTGGGCGTGTCTCTGATGTCACTTTAGTCAGTGTGGGCGTGTCTGATGTCACTTTAGTCCGAGTGGGCGTGTCTCTGATGTCACTTTAGTCAGAGTGGGCGTGTCTCTGATGTAACTAAGTCAGAGTGGGCGTGTCTGATGTAACTAAGTCAGAGTGGGCGTGTCTCTGATGTCACCGCCGTGTCTCTCCCTCAGGCTACGTCCAGGCGTCCAAGCGGGATAAGAAGTTTGCGACCTGCGCCCCGAACTTCTCTTACGCCTCGCTGGGCGAGTGCCTCCGCCGGGCCTTCATCTACCGGCAGCCGGCGCCGGTGGACACCGTCCTCTTCAACCGGAAGCAGGGCCGCCAGGTGGGCCAGGTCGCCAAGCAACAGGTGGCCAGCCTGGACTCCGATAAGCCCATCCTGGGCTTCAGGGCGACCAACGAGCGGCTGTACATGCTGACCTCCAGCCACCTCTTTATTCTAAAGGTCAATAATGATTAGATTGCGGGACCCTTGTTAGTTGTAGATGGTCATCTCGGCCCCGCCCCCTCCCTCCGGAGCTCTATCATTCCAAACTGAAGATCGGCCATCTGTCACTGCCTCTCTCTCTCATTTCTCCGTGTGTACATTTGAGTCTCCACTGCCGTTTGCTTTCACCTCCTACAAGTCGTCTGTGCTCCAACATGTCTGTGAACAAGCGGCGAGGGATGAATAAACTAGAGCTGAATGTCTCCGGGGTAAGAGTATTACTATCATGATTAAAATCTTCTGACCATCTTCTCCTGTTGCCGAGTGAATCCAGCGGGGTTCTTCCAGACACTTTCCAACTCGTGAACCTTTGTTTTAATGGCGGCCGGTCGTGGTCAGTCAGATGGTCAGTGGGGAGGAGATCCCTCTCCTCGCCTGCGAGAGTACAGAAGGAGTTGATGAGAAATTGATTGTTCATTTCCATGAATCACCATAAAGAAGTGCTTCACGCATCGGATGCACATCATGTCGGGTACCTTTTCTCTGCCTCGAGCAGTTGTTGACACAGTTTGCGTTACTCTATAAATATTATATTATAGAACATTTCCTCTTTGGAGCCCCAGACGGACAACAGTGAAGCGTACTGATGTTTCCAGAATTTACTTTATTTATGTTCAGCCATGAGTTGTGTTGATGAACATACATTTAAGAGTTTCTCTTTTTCCATTTAATTTCCAGAAATATCCGAAACAACTACGAAGAAAAAAAAAACAGAATTGAGCACTTATGTAAACATTAATAAGATGACATTCATATACAGGACTGTCTCAGAAAATTAGAATATTGTGATGAAGTTCTTTATTTTCTGTAATGCAATTAAAAAAACAAAAATGTCATGCATTCTGGATTCATTACAAATCAACTGAAATATTGCAAGCCTTTTATTCTGATTTATTGCTGATTATGGCTTACAGCTTAAGAAAACTCAAATATCCTATCTCTAAATATTAGAATATCATGAAAAAGTATACTAGTAGGGTATTAAACAAATCACTTGAATTGTCTAATTAACTCGAAACACCTGCAAGGGTTTCCTGAGCCTTGACAAACACTCAGCTGTTATAAATCTTTTTTTGTACTTGGTCTGAGGAAATATTAAAATTTTATGAGATAGGATTTTAGAGTTTTCTTAAGCTGTAAGCCATAATCAGCAATATTAAAAGAATAAAAGGCTTGCAATATTTCAGTTGATTTGTAATGAATCCAGAATGCATGACATTTTTGTTTTTTTAATTGCATTACAGAAAATAAAGAACTTTATCACAATATTCTAATTTTCTGAGACAGTCCTGTATATATATATATTTATATATATAAATATATATATATATATATCCACTAAATTAATAACAGAAATTATCATTTTATAACAAATTATACATTTTACAAGTTATTAAAGAATAAAGTCACTAAACATGTCGTCAAAGCCCAAATAAAACCGAGTCCCGTGTTCCTGCTCTGCTCGGTGCTCAGCAGCTCAGAGTAAGAACAATACTCATGAACATCTTTTCCTTCAGTACTCAAGTTACGAGATTTACATCTACTTCCGGTTCTTGCCGAAAGTACTTCAAAATAAAAGGACTCAAAACATACAAGGTCATTTACAAAATAAAGACTTACGGGAAACAGTCACCACATTAACTCAACCTTTTCAGAGTCATTCACACCACCCTCAACCCCCAGGACACCAACACCGACATCTTCTATTTCCATTTTAAGAAAAACCCTCTCATCCAATCAATGGACGAGAAAGGAAAAGATTCCAGAGAGACACTGATGGACTTGGAACTAATAGATGGGGGTGAACAAATGTCCATTTTCACTTTAAAAAACAGAAGATATCTTCATTTATTTGCGAGAGAGACAACAATAAGCGTCCTCGCCGAATCGGATTTAAACGCGCCAGAGCGAGAAACCGATCCATACGAGTGTTTCTGTGTGCGGCTGGAGGCAACGAGCAGAAACTCACACCGATGTGGTGATCAACCGTGAAATTGCCGGTGTTGCGTGAACTGGACCAGCCAGGGGAACCCGTGGATCAATGTGGTCCAGCTCAAAGGCAGTCGGGCTTCTTCAAATCAACTCTTCATCGGGACGATCGGCCATTTGTGGCCTCGGCTCCTCCCCCCTCCCCTCCCCCCCTCCCCCAAACCCCAAGGCTTTCTGTAATCACCTTTTCTCTTTTCTCTCCCTTTTGTTTTGCTCGAGGAGAATCATGTTTACTCTGGTTTTTATTTCATTATTGCTGCACAATTGAATCAGACGCCGCTCGCTCCTACGAGCGGCACCAGCGCCCCCTGATTACTCGGAGGACGGCCAATCAGACGGCTGACGGCTCCGAGGACGACCTCTGTCTTTGCTCGGGGTGTATCGAGCCATCTGACCACGGGGACGCGGGGAATGGGAGATGGCCGCCCAAACCTCGGTCAGGTCGACGCCACGTGCGTTTTTTAAAAAGAGGCCTCTAATTAAAAGAGATTGACAGCCATGACTTTTTAGTTTAAAAATAAAATGTCGGTCTCTCAGAGAGAGTCTGATTGGCTGCGGGGGCGGGAGGCCTGATCTGCACCTGAATTAAAATCACAGTTCCTGTGACGGCGGCGTGCAGCCGGCTCCCGTTTCACCGCCCACGCCGTGTCCCACAGAACCAGATACTGATGCACGAGTCCTCAGCCAATGAGGAAGATGGACGTGCAACATGCAACTTTAATGGAGTTGATGAAATAGAATGTATTTAGTTGTATAGTTTAGTTTATATGAATGAGATGTGTCCCACCTGCTGCTTATTTTAATGCACGTTGCAGAGAATAACTCATCCAGCAGTTTAACGAGCAGATTACAGATTATGTATTGTTCTGCAGTGCGTGTGGGCAGAGAGAGAGAGAGAGAGATATGTTATCCGTGCAGAGAGTATGACACAGAAGGCACAACAATACCAATGCTATAGATATACAGGACTGTCTCAGAAAATTAGAATATTGTGATAAAGTTCTTTATTTTCTGTAATGCAATTAAAAAAACAAAAATGTCATGCATTCTGGATTCATTACAAATCAACTGAAATATTGCAAGCCTTTTATTCTTTTAATATTGCTGATTATGGTTTACAGCTTAAGAAAACTCAAATATCCTATTTCTAAATATTAGAATATCATGAAAAAGTATACTAGTAGGGTATTAAACAAATCACTTGAATCGTCTAACTCGAAACACCTGGAAACACATTTTCAAATGTTTGATTTTGTTTTGCTGTTATAAATCTTTTTTTTTACTTGGTCTGAGGAAATATTCAAATTTTATAACAGGACCCCACCCTCGACGGGAGACCCCTGGCGACCCTCCAGGTGCATCAGGATGATCCCTGTAGAACTCTCGCAGGAGCTCAGGACTCATGATGAGGCCCCGGGAGACCCAACTGCGCTCCTCAGGTCCATACCCCTCCCAGTCGACCAGGTATTGGTACCCACGACCACAACGGCGCACTCGCAGTAGCCGCCGCACCGTCCACTGAGGATGCCCATCGACCATCTGTGGTGGAGGGGGAGCAAGGGGTGGAGGGGTCAAGGGACATGAGGAGATGGGTTTTATCTTGGAGACATGGAATACTGGGTGGACCCGCTTCATGGAGGAAGGGAGCTGGAGACGTACAGCAACAGGATTGATGATATGCTCAATCCTGAAAGGTCCCAGGAACCCGGGGCGCCAGCTTCCGGGACTCCACTTGTAGTGGCAGGTCAGACGACGAGAGGTACACCTGCTGACCCACCCTGTACTGCGGGGCCTTGGTGCGCCGACGGTTGGCCCCTCGGCAAGCACGGGTGTTTGACCTTAGTAGAGCTGCACGGACAGTCCTCCATATTCTCCGGCATCGTTGTAGGTGGGCTTGCACTGAGGGGACGGCAACCTCCGTCTCCTGGGCCGGAAACAGGGGAGGCTGGTATCCCAGTGAGCACTCAAAGGGTGACATACCAGTGGCATCACAGACAAGGGTATTCATCGAGTACTCCACCCATGGCAGGTCCTTACTCCAGGATGACGGATGAAGAGCAGAAACGCATCGGAGGGCTGTCTCCATGTTCTGATTGGCCCGCTCCGCCTGTCCATTTGTCTGCGGGTGATACCCGGAGGAGAGACTGATGGTGGCGCCAATGCCCCTACAGAAAGCCCTCCAAACTTGGGAGGTAAACTGGGGGCCACGGTCACTAACGATGTCGGCTGGGAGTCCGTGTAGGCGATATACATGTTCCATGAGCAACTCAGCGGTCTCCTTTGAAGAAGGTAGCTTAGGAGGGCCACGAGGTGCACAGCCTTGGAAAACGGTCTACCACCGTGAGGATAACGGTGTTGCCCATGGACGGGGAAAGACCGGTGACGAAATCCAAAGAAATCTGTGACCAAGGACGACCCGGGACCGGAAGCGGGCGCAGGAGACCAGCAGGAGCCTGATGGGACGCCTTGCTTCGAGCACATACCGTGCAGGCAGAAACGAACCTCCGAACATCCTCCACCATTGTAGGCCACCAGAATCTCCGGCGCACAAATGACAGGGTGCGGGTGATCCCTGGATGACAAGCCACCCGGCTGGCATGGCACCATTGGAGAACCTGGGACCGGACCGCATCAGGAACGAACAGTCGGTTGGGGGGTCCAGTTCCCGGATCAGGTTGAGTGCACTGAGCCCTCCTGACCGCTGCCTCGAGATCCGTGGTGATCACTCCAATCACCTGGGAAGCGGGGAGAATGGTGTCCCTGAATACCTCAGGGCCGGTGGATGTAGGAGAACGAGAGATTCGGCTCACCTGGTATCCCCTGGTCTCCGGTGAGCCTAATCTTTTGGCCGACTGGGACAGTCGTCTCTGATGTGACCCCTCTGGCCACAATACATGCAGAGACCCCTGGTCCTCCGGTGCTCCCTCTCTGCAGCAGACAGACGTAGTCGGCCGACCTCCATTGGCTCAGCACCTGAGTCTGAACCGAAAGTCTCAGATGAACACGAGAGAGTGGGAGTCAAACGCGAGGAGCCTTGATGTGAATGTGCCCTGGTCCTCCTGCGCTCACGGAGGCGTTCGTCAACATCACTGGCAAGGCTGATGAGACTATTGAGATCAGCAGGCTTATCTCTAACCAGCTCATCCTTCAGAACCTCCGTGAGGCCATCTCTAAAGATACAGCGCAGAGTGGAGTCCTGCCATCCCGCGCTGGCTGCGAGTGTGCGGAACTCGATTGCATAGGCAGCAACCGTGCGAGAGCTCTGCTTGATGTGGAGTAGCCGTGAGCCTGCATCCTGACCGGCGACGGGGTGATCAAAACCCTCCTGAACTCCTCCTCGAAGTTGGCATAGTTGTGTCTTGTCCCCGGGTTGAAGCTCAAGAAAGACTGGACCCAACGAAGAGCGTCACCGGTAGTATGAGTGGCAACGTAGGCTACCCTGGCTGCATCGGCGGAAAACATGCTGGGCTGCATCTCGAAAACAAAATTGCACTGCAACATGAATCCCCTAAACTCTGTGAAAGCCCCATCATAAGGCTTAGGGCTAGCTAAGCTAGGCTCCCAGGCTATAGGACCAGGAGGGGGAAGTGGACCCGGAGCTGTAGTGACAGGAACTTGCGGGGCTGGTGAGGCTGCGGCACCCAGAGCAGTCAACTGGGTGGAAATGGTGTTCAACTGAGTTAGCAGGGCCTGTTGGTCGCTGGCTAATTGCAGTAGTTGTTGAGTGGGTCTGCTGCTCCCCAGCAACGCTCTGCATCATACCAGAAGCCTCACGAAGTAGCCGGGCGTGGTCAGCAAGCACCTTGTCTTGGCGTTGAATAGCAGCATGGGCAGAAGCGAGCGGCCCAGGTGGAGAGGCCTGATCTCCGGAGTCAGCTGAGTTCATGTTGGCCAGATCATCTGTTAGGACTGAGTGGTGTTTGAACCCAAAATGCAGTACTCCGAAGGCAGGGAATGAGTTAATGCCTAACGAGGCGTTTTAATGTCCAACAAGGCAACTAGATGTATATATATATATATCTATAAATATACCTGAATACATAAAACTCACAGGCTGTTGTTAAGCATACGTATTTAGGTAGATCTATAAAATATAACATATACTTAGGGGCATTCGGAAGAGTAGTCAGAGTCCAGGCAGGGGGTCGTGGCACGGCAGGTCTGGAGTGAAAAAAGGTGTCAGAAGGAATGCAGCAAAGCACTGAAAACAGCTCTACAAAGTACGGACAGCAACAATGTAGCTCAAAGCTTCTCCTGGTACTTGCCAGGTGATTCTATGGGATGATCTGGCGAGGAGCAGGAGTGAAGACCGGGTTATTGTAGTCTCTGGAGTTGATTGTAACTGAGAGCAGGTGTGCAGTGCCAACGCCCAGTCAGCTCGTCACCAGGGAGGAAGGCTCAGATGAGCCTGAGTGTTTAGATGGTAGAGTGTGGACGGCGCAGTGGATAGCGCACAGGAACTCCAGCAGCAGAACGCAGAGGTGGCGGGTTCGAACCCCGTGGCGGGTTCGAAACCGTAACAGAGTCACCATGGTATGATGGAGTCACCACGGTATGATGGAGTCACCACGGTATGATGGTGTGGAGTCAACACGATATGATGGAGTCACCACGGTATGATGGTGTGGAGTCAACACGGTATGATGGAGTCACCACGGTATGATGGTGTGGAGTCACCATGGTATGATGGAGTCACCATGGTATGATGGTGTGGAGTCAACATGGTATGATGGAGTCACCATGGTATGATGGAGTCACCATGGTATGATGGTGTGGAGTCAACATGGTATGATGGAGTCAACATGGTATGATGGAGTCACCATGGTATGATGGTGTGTAGTCAACATGGTATGATGGAGTCACCATGGTATGATGGAGTCACCATGGTATGATGGTGTGTAGTCAACATGGTATGATGGAGTCACCATGGTATGATGGAGTCAGCACGGTATGATGGAGTCACCACGGTATGATGGTGTCACCACGGTATGATGGAGTCACCACGGTATGATGGAGTCACGACGGTATGATGGTGTCACGACGGTATGATGGTGTCACCACGGTATGTTGGAGTCACCACGGTATGATGGTGTCACCACGGTATGATGGAGTCACCACGGTATGACGGTGTCACCACGGTATGTTGGAGTCACCACGGTATGTTGGAGTCACCACGGTATGTTGGAGTCACCACGGTATGTTGGAGTCACCACGGTATGATGGAGTCACCACGGTATGAATAATGACAAAACCCAGACAATTTGGTGTTTTTCATGAAAACTCACATTTTTATTTATCAGATGAATTTCAAAATGAATATAAAATCTAGTCAAGACTCTGACAAGGTTATAAATAATGATGTTTATTGTAAATATTAATGTTGTTCTTCTTGTGGCTCAAAGGAAGGCCCGTTTTATAGCTTCTCTCACCAGCATAACTGTTTTCAGCTGTGCTCCCATAAAAAGGGTTTCCAAGGGTTTTCTACCCCTCCGCTAGTCTTCTAAGGCGATAACACAATGTACCATTAGAACACTGGAGATGGGCCTCTACACACCTCTGTAGAGACTTCATTAACACCAGAGAATATTTACAACATTAACTTGGTAGAGTGTATTTATGATTAATGTTATGTTATCTTCATTATAAAAACAGTGCTTTATTTTGAAGAATAAGGACATTTATAAGTGACCCCAAACTTTTGAACGGAAGTGTATAGTACAGGTCTGGATCCAGTCCAGTCTGCCGAACTCCCTGATCCGTTATCTGCTTTGTGCGAGTTAGTCCAGAACTGATAAATCCATGCCGCTGTCGAAGTATCAGACTTGTTTGTGTTTCCCTGCAGAAAAGAAAAAAACAATCAGATTGTGATTACAGATCGACCTCCTCATGCTGGATCTGCTTTTCTCTGCAGGTGTAATTGACACCTTTTGTTCAATGATTAAATGAAACAAACCCACTCGTTTCTCCAGCAGGAGGCTCGTGGAGACGACTCATTATGGAGTCTGATTGCACATTCTCCGGTAATGAATAGAGACGGAGGGAGAGTAATTGTGTGTTATGGATGTCATCTCTGCACTCGTCTCTCCGCGGGCGGCGAATGTTTTACGACGTCGTGGAAAACATCTGGAAAACAACGCGGAGAAGACGCCCTTTAAAACCACCTTGTTGTCACGGGACACATTTATGTTGCCATGTTGCCAATTTTTTCACACACTCAAATTAGATATTGTATAATGGTAATTACAGAAGATTTATAGTTTATTGTCAAGTTACACAACGTTTTTAAGAGGTTAATTTACACAGGGTTGAGTTTATTGGAGATGAGATGATGGTTTTTAGTGGCAAGTGGTACAAAGACTTTAAAAATCTGCAGTTTCTATCAAACAAACAACATAACGTGTGTAAGAAATTAGGTTTATGAGTGCTGGTAGCTGGATTTTATTACTTTTGGACAGAAAATAGCTAACTTGTTCCAGTTGTTATGCTAAGCTAAGCTAACAAACGGCTAGCGGTAGCGTCACGTTTGCTGTGCATGTGATATATTGATCTTCTCGTCTGACTCTCACCTAGCAGACACATATGCACGTTCACCTAAATGTTAAACCACTTCTTTAAGATGTAAGTTGAAGAGGGTTCTGAGGGTATTATATATCGGTCCGTTGGTTTTCTAGCAGGCTCTGTCACATTACACATATTCTTTTGATCCATTGTGAATAAAACAACATTGATCAAAGCAGATTTAGAGGATGATGATATTCTACATGTCTCTTAATGACAACAAAGCTTATGAAACACTCAAACCTACCAGTCTCCTTCAAAGCTTCAATTACGGGACTTCATCTTTTCAAAAGGACAAATATTTCCCTAGAAACGCTGGAAACTACAGTTTTTAAGGTTTGCAACGCACTATTTTCAGGCTGTGGATGAATACACGTTAGTGTGTGTGTGGCGGTTGGCAACCAGGAGGGTGAATGTACGATGGACTCAAAATAAACTCTCAGTGCCCACATTCACGGTAAAGCTGAGGATGGCATGTCACACCGTGTGTTGCATAACAGGGTGACAGGTGGTGAGATGGATTCATTGTCGTTTTTGGTTCTTTCCCACAAGCAGTGAAACAACACAGAGTATTTACAGTCTTATCCTTGAAGTATACGGCATCATAAATCCTCACTCGAGGGCTTTAAAGCATCTGGTTCCATTACTGTAGCTGCATGAGATGGAAACAACTGTAGTTTAGGAGGGAAGAGTGACTCCTCTTCAAACAGCCGATCACTTTTTTATTCCATGTGTAATTATTCATAATATTGTTGCAGTGGAGCTGTAATTAACCCCAGCAGCACCAGCACCACCACCAGCACCACCAGCACCTCCACCCTCTTTGTTGCTGCCTCTGTCCTCTACGTACATCACAGTCCCATTATCACAGATATTGATATTGTGCTGAAATACTTTCATTTCAAGATGAATGAAGGTTTCATAACTCTCTCTCTCTCTCTGAATACATATTGCTCTCTGCTCATCCTCCCTCACTTTCTTTTCTCCTCGTCATGTATTTCACGCTCACTCCGCCGGTTCCCACCTTTTGCACCGCGTCTGTTTTGACACTCGATTTTGATAAGTTCAGACCACTTCCAGGCTGACCTGTCATCTACCTGTCATGGGATGTGTCTAATTCCAGAGCCGCAGCCAGCAGAGCGTCTGATAATTGTAGCCTGTCAGAAATGAATTTAATTTAAAGTGGTAATCTCGGGTTTTTTCATGATTTTGTCCTTGTTGGTAATGGATGATTGCTGTGGCGCTTCTGCTCTGCAGTTGGAAGAAAACACCAGTCAATCAAACACAGCTGTGTCATTTTATAATGGAGAGTTAAACCAGAGGAAGACCTCTGGGACCTGGATGAAGGTGTGTGTCTCTCTGGCGGAAGGTGTGTGTCTCTCTGGCGGAAGGTGTGTGTCTCTCTGGTTAAAGGTGTGTGTCTCTCTGGCGGAAGGTGTGTGTCTCTCTGGCGGAAGGTGTGTGTCTCTCTGGTTAAAGGTGTGTGTCTCTCTGGCTGAAGGTGTTTGTCTCTCTGGTTAAAGGTGTGTGTCTCTCTAGTTCAAGGTGTGTGTCTCTCTGGTTAAAGGTGTGTGTCTCTCTGCTTGAAGGTGTGTGTCTCTCTGGCTGAAGGTGTGTGTCTCTCTGGTTAAAGGTGTGTGTCTCTCTGGCTGAAGGTGTGTGTCTCTCTGGCTGAAGGTGTGTGTCTCTCTGGCGGAAGGTGTGTGTCTCTCTGGTTAAAGGTGTGTGTCTCTCTGGTTAAAGGTGTGTGTGTCTCTCTAGTTCAAGTTGTGTGTCTCTCTGGTTAAAGGTGTGTGTCTCTCTGGTTAAAGGTCTCTGGCGGAAGGTGTGTGTCTCTCTGGTTAAAGGTGTGTGTCTCTCTGGTTAAAGGTGTGTGTCTCTCTGGTTAAAGGTGTGTGTGTCTCTCTAGTTCAAGTTGTGTGTCTCTCTGGTTAAAGGTGTGTGTCTCTCTGGCTGAAGGTGTGTGTCTCTCTGGCTAAAGGTGTGTGTCTCTCTGGCTGAAGGTGTGTGTGTCTCTCTAGTTCAAGTTGTGTGTCTCTCTGGTTAAAGGTGTGTGTCTCTCTGGCTGAAGGTGTGTGTCTCTCTGGCTAAAGGTGTGTGTCTCTCTGGTTAAAGGTGTGTGTCTCTCTAGTTCAAGTTGTGTGTCTCTCTGGTTAAAGGTGTGTGTCTCTCTGGCTGAAGGTGTTTGTCTCTCTGGTTAAAGGTGTGTGTCTCTCTAGTTCAAGTTGTGTGTCTCTCTGGTTAAAGGTGTGTGTCTCTCTGCTTGAAGGTGTGTGTCTCTCTGGCTGAAGGTGTGTGTCTCTCTGGTTAAAGGTGTGTGTCTCTCTGGCTGAAGGTGTGTGTCTCTCTGGTTAAAGGTGTGTGTCTCTCTGGCTGAAGGTGTGTGTCTCTCTGGCTGAAGGTGTGTGTCTCTCTGGCTGAAGGTGTGTGTCTCTCTGGTTAAAGGTGTGTGTCTCTCTGGCTGAAGGTGTGTGTCTCTCTGGCTGAAGGTGTGTGTCTCTCTGGTTAAAGGTGTGTGTCTCTCTGGCTGAAGGTGTGTGTCTCTCTGGTTAAAGGTGTGTGTCTCTCTGGCTGAAGGTGTGTGGCTCTGGCTGAAGGTGTGTGTCTCTCTGGCTGAAGGTGTGTGTCTCTCTGGCTGAAGGTGTGTGTCTCTCTGGTTAAAGGTGTGTGTCTCTCTAGTTAAAGGTGTGTGTCTCTCTGGCTAAAGGTGTGTGTCTCTCTGGCTGAAGGTGTGTGTCTCTCTGGCTGAAGGTGTGTGTCTCTCTAGTTAAAGGTGTGTCTCTCTAGTTAAAGGTGTGTGTCTCTCTGGCTGAAGGTGTGTGTCTCTCTGGCTGAAGGTGTGTGTCTCTCTGGCTGAAGGTGTGTGTCTCTGGTTAAAGGTGTGTGTCTCTCTGGCTAAAGGTGTGTGTCTCTCTGGCTGAACGTGTGTGTCTCTCTGGCTGAAGGTGTGCGTCTCTCTGGTTAAAGGTGCGTCTCTCTGGTTAAAGGTGTGTCTCTCTGGCTGAAGGTGTGTGTCTCTCTGGCTGAACGTGTGTGTCTCTCTGGCTGAAGGTGTGTGTCATGGAGTCTCAGGCACATCCTCTGAAGCAGTGGTTCTCAAATAGCGGTACATGTACCCCTGGGGGTACGTGAAGGCACTCCAGGGGCTACATGAGATTTGTAAAAAATATTTAATATTCAAAATTAGCATCCATTAAAAAAATCATTTCAAAATAGAATATAAGTGTAAGTTCATGAACATAATTGTATATATTCTATATTAAATCAGATCCCGATGGCACAGCGCTGTGTATTTAACCAAATAAGGCTTGTTAGGGGGTACTGAAAAAATATTTCACAGGGGGTACATCACTGAAACGAGGTTGAGAACATCTGGTCTAAAGGACACGCCTCGCTCATGTCATCAGTTTAATGTCTAATGGAAAACAGACTCACGCCATGTTGGTCATTTCTGTAGGCGCGAGAAAAGAAACACAAAGTCATCTTCTTCAATTTCAGGAACAACTTTATTGTGCAACATAAAGATACACATCTGTACACTTTTCTAGAAGACAATAACATAAACTCACAGGATTACATTATTACGCAACAAGCAGGTCCAAGGCAGCGGCTTCCAAATTGTTCATCACAAAAACCCTATTAATACAGTTTGAGTGGGCA
Organism: Pseudoliparis swirei; assembly: GCF_029220125.1. NCBI lineage: Eukaryota > Metazoa > Chordata > Actinopteri > Perciformes > Liparidae > Pseudoliparis > Pseudoliparis swirei. The sequence goes on from NC_079388.1 coordinate 3,805,818, forward strand.
ACAACCAGAGTGGCGTTGATGAGATACACAGATAACCATAAATAACGATCCCTCTAAATACACGGGGAATGAACCCACTGATACGCGGCGAGGCGTTTACAGGCACAATCATGAAGCAGGAATTGCAGCATTTTAAATACAGCAGTAGTTGACACCCCCCCCCCCCCGTTCCAGAGCAAGAGCTCCATCGTCTTCCTCTGCTGCTTAACGACATTCCACGTCTCCATCGGCCGCCGGCTAGAGAGCGAAGCCGGTTACATCCACATGATACCAAACATTCACGTCACTTTGGACACGGATGCATCCGGAATACGTCCACACGTTGTTTATGTTACACCAAGTCTCCGTCGCACTGTACACATTATCGTCTTTTACATCGGGACGCATCGAGGTTTAAACCTCTGCTGCCTAAACTCGTTCATTGTTCTCCTAATCTGTGTTATAAATAGTGTATTAAGGGTTTATAAGTTTTAACTATTTCGGTATCAAAATGTGTCAAGAAGAGTTTGGAAAGATTTATAACTATTATAAAACTGAGAAAGTCCCACTGTGACATCACGTGTGGGCGCGGTCAATGGTGGGTGACCACGCCCACAATGCAGAGCCCATTGAATTGCAACTGAAGAAAACATGTCGGCCATGTTGGAAACGGGGTTTGACATGAAACAGGAATACACGCAGCAACCAACCACCGAATTATTAATCCGTAAAGCCTCGTTTCTTGTTTTGAAGCAATAAGTGACACATTATAAACCCTTAATGAAGTCGCCAAAACAACACAATCAACGTCATCGTGGCACTTTTTGAATTTGACAAACCATCCAGGGACCTTTGTGGAGAACCTCCACACTTCAAGGCTTCAGAAGTCGAACCCGTTGTGTCTGTGAAGGTCGTGACTCACCCTTCACTGGGCAGTCGGCCCGGAAATCTTCTGGGGGGCGGGATCACAAAGAGTTATAAGATCTGCTTTTTCGGGGTGTGAAAATAGACTCTTTTTCTTTTCTTTTTCTCGGCCTGAAATCCCAAAAGTCTGAATGAAGCTGAGGAAACCGACCCATCCTGGACATCCTGGAATGAATTCGAACCCGACTCGCCACTCTTCTGGTTCCTAGTTTGATATCATACATCTGAAGTGGAGCGCGGCGTTTCACTTCACATGTTTATCGTTGACTCGCCGGCGGTTTACCGCTTATCGGCAGGTCCGAGGCGCGATAACGGAGCGCTTATCTGTCGACGCGCGGCGCTCGACAATGTCCGCCGTCGTTCTCGGCCCTCGTGGACCGGGGCCTCTCGCCGGCGGCTGTCATCTGTGTTTACGTGTCCGTCTTTTGAAAAGGTCAGCAGGCACTCAGGAAACCATATTCCCTCTCAGCAGAATCCATGAAGCCGCATCTCCAAACTCCTCGCTTCTCGATCCGCCCTCCCTGAGGATCGTCCGCCCGGCCTCCGGCGGGAACCTCAGGCGTCGCTGAAGTCCACCTTCTCGTAGGCGCGGGGGTCCGGGCACACGGCCTTCTGCTCCGCCAGCAGCTCGTCGGTGGCGGCGAGCCCCTCCAGCTCGGTGGTGAAGTGGTCGGCGCTCTCCGCCACGGACGTGTCCTTGCTGACGGCGCTGTACGTGAGGGCCACGCCGTAGGCGTAGGCGGCGGCGGGCTTGTCGGAGCCTTTCCTGCCGCAGCGGCAGATCTTGCGGAAGGCGGCGCGGAACTTCTGCGACATGGCGTTGTAGATGACCGGGTTGACGGCGCTGTTGAGGTAGACGCAGACGCGGCAGAAGAGCAGGAACCAGCTGTCCAGGTAGGCGCGGTCCAGGAAGGAGTTGACCACCACCAGGGTGCGGTACGGCATCCAGAGCGTGGCGAACAGGATCACCACCACGGCCAGCATCTTGGTCACCTAGGCAACAAGGAGCGACATGAGAAGTGATGCGGCGGTCGAACGCCCGGAGGAGTCCACGGCGGAGCGATCGATGCCGCCGAGGTCAAAAGGTCTTCTACTAAGACACGTGAGAAGGTTCTGGACATGTGTCGACGGTTAAAGGTGAATGGACTCAGCCTTCAGGAGGAAATGAAAGGTTTAGTGCCTTGCTCAAGGACACATGGACTGAAGGAGCCGGTCACGCTCTCCCTCTGAGCCACATGCTGCCCGTCATCTCAGTTATTTAAGTGTTATGATTGTCTATTTAGATATACATCTTTGTTTTGAGCCCATCTTCCCCGTTCTCTGTAGTCGTATGTTTGACCCCGGCGAGCTTTGAGGTCACGGTTGACCTTCTCAACAGAACCAAACTGGACCCGTCTGCATGTTTGTCTTAACCGATGTGTTTGGAGGTCGTGGCGATGCGGACCGACTCCACGCTAGCCGGCTAACGAGCCGAGCTGAGCGTCAGCGGAGTGAAGGGACGATGATCCATAATCGGTTTCTATTGGTCCAGAGCGACTGTGGGTCAGAGTTATGGACACAGACGGGTCCCATCTGCACGTTTAAATAATGCAGCACAATTTAATAGTTACCCCCCCCCCCCCTCTGAAAGAGTGGTCCCTGGTGGGTCCCCTGAACCACACTTTGAGAATCACTGGATTAATTGACAGGTTTTTGTCATCAAGTAATCATTAATTAGGGTTTTATCTTTTATAATCTTCTCAAGCCCAAAAGCTGTTCATGTTGCAGCTTCTCAAATGTGAATATGTGAGACACACACACGCGCGCACACACACACACACATACACACGCACACACACATACACACCAGTGGCGGTGCGTCCATAGAGGGCGCTAGGGCGCCGCCCCTCTTAAAATTTTGAGATGAAAAAAAAGAAGAAGAAAAAAAAAATACATCCTGTCAAAAAACATTGTATGCCAAATCATTTAAATTGTAAATATACCGTGTTGACGCACTAAATGTGTGTGGGAGACCGTCAGCCTGTCAACAACCACTTAAGTTAATGTGAAAAAATATAATATATCGCCACTCATTATCACGGAGAGAAGCCCCTCCCCATTTTCGGGGCGCCGGCCCAACGTGTGTGTGCGGCAGCGAGCAAACATTTCACAGTCGTTTTGGCAAGGATGGCTTCTCATTGGCGGATGAAACGTGAATCTTGGGGCACAAAAATGTGCGCTCATTGGCCAATGACATCGTTTCTTATTTCACGTGACTGGACTATTCGGCCAATCAGAGACCGGTATCGTTCCCTCAGCCAGAGAGCTCCACGGAGCTACAGAGCAGGTAGCTAACGGAGCTGTTAGCTGGAGCTCAGTGAGTAATGCGCTGTTTAGTTTCCCCTGTCTGTTGTTCCAAAGTCCTGGGACTGAAACTCTCTGGACTACAATGGGGGGAGGGATCTAAAGAGCTGCAGACAAGTGTAAAGCACAAATCTTGCCGCAGTTATCTAGCTAACAGCATGAAGCTAACTCGCTAACAGCATGAAGCTAACCCTGTTTGCAGAGCAGCAGAAGGAGACCGAACTGGCATCGAAACACAACGAAGAAGTTCTGAAAAACAGACACATTCCCTCCAGAATAATGAAACAGGCTGGTTACAGACATGATTGACTTTAACCAGAGAGTTATGGAGAAGTTTTCCAACTGTAAAGAGAGGAGCTACTTGTCTTTACAGTAGTGGGTCTGCTCTGTCACCCAATGTAACATGTGATCTCTTTCTGACTCTATTCTGCTCTGAACCTCTTTCATGTGAGGGTGAAACTCTTTTATTTTGCAAACCTCTGAAACCCAACCCAATGTTCCTTAAAGCTGCTCTGAACCTCTCATGCCCAAAGTTACAGTGTGTTGATAGTTGTTATTGGACCGTGTTGAGCACGCTGTGTTCTTGAAATAAAGCGTTGTTTTTTACAATATTCTACTCAAAACCTCTTTTCTTCTCATTGTTGAGTGATATTTAAACCGCGTTGCCCAACTGCGCCCCACAAAAAAAATTTCACCAGCCGCCACTGATACACACACACACACACTCACACACATACACACACACACACACACACACACACACATACACACACACACACACACACACACACACACACACACACACACACACACACACACACACACGCACACACACACACACACACACACACACACACACACACACACACACACACACACACACACACACACACACACGCAGCTATCATCGACACATGATGAACTCCAGACGTGACATTTTAGCGGCAGCAATCAATTCAATTCAATTCAGTTTTTCACTGCATATCTGTCAAAAACATCATAGAAAATAAGATATTATTAATTTGGTAGAATTCCTTTTTCTCTTACAGTTTGCTGCAAACAATTTTTGGGGCAAAAAAAAATACAAAAGGCAAACCGTAAATAAGAAACCGTTTAGAGGATCTACATTACAAAAGGCACAAACCTGTCTGAGGCCTTTTTTAAGTATGTGATTCATAAATAAGGACCTTTTTTAACATGTTGGGAGCTCTCCATATTTAGTTAGTTATTAAAAGGGAAAAAGGTACTCCAAATGCCGATTTGAGACTTTCATACATGACATCGTTTTATTATTCTAGTGTGGCAGTATTACGCATGTGAGCAGCATTTATTCTTAATTTTTGTGTTTCTTTTACATTTTTTAATCAGATTTTTGTTTGCACGTTTTGTGTAAATCTTCCTGTTGAAGTAAAGTACAAGTTGCACACAGTTGTACTAAAGTACATGTACATCATCACTTTGGTATCCTCCTGTTTTAAGACATGAGCGCGCGCGCCCCACCTGTCTGCGCGAGGTCGCGGTGGAGCTGGAGTGGCGCGAGTTCTTGCAGCTGGTCCTCTTGTCGCCTCCCACCGCTCCGTCCTGCTTCTTCTTCTTCTTCTTCTTCTTCTTGTCTGTGGGGTCGGAGGGCAGCGGGTTGAGGAAGAGGATCCGGGCGATGAGGCCGTACAGCACTGCGGAGAGCAGCAGCGGCAGCACGAAGAACACCCCGAAGTCGAAGAAGTAGACCGGCAGGTAGAACTTCCTGGACACCCGGTAGCCGCACGCGACGATGGTGACGTTGTCGTACACCAGCTGCTCGATGTCCGACAGGTAGAACCACATGACGCAGTACAGAGACGTGAAGGCCCACACGAACAGGATGATCTTCTTGGCGCGGGACAGCGTGCACAGGAACTGCGCTTTGATGGGGTGGCAGATGGCGATGTAGCGCTCGATGGTGAACGCGGTGATGGAGCAGGAGGACGCGTTGATCCCCAGGTACTGGAAGTAGGTGATGCACAGGCACCCGTAGTGGCCGAACACCCACGAGCCGAAGAGCCCGTCGGTGAACGTCGGCAAACCGGCCGCCGTCAGCACCATGAGGTCCGCCACCGCCAGACTCACCAGGTAGCAGTTGGTGGGAGTCCGCATGTGTTTGGTGGTGAGCACCACCAGGACCACCATCACGTTGCCCACGACCCCCAGCGCGCAGATGACCAGAAGCAGCACACTGCTGATCACTTTGTACTGCAGGCTGTAGTCCGTCCACCACCCCAAGGTGTCGTTGAGCCCCGGAGCCGCCGCGGTGAAGTTGTCCATCTTGGACGCGTCTGCTGCCGCCTGACGCGCAAAGCCCGCTTTTTACGCGCGAGATGAATCAACGTGGTGCGTGGGGGGGAAACGTGTGTATCGGTCCGTCAAGCAACAGGAGAAGCTCACACGTGCATCCAGCGGCGCGCTGCAGGTGAACACATCTTATTGAGCCAAAAGAGCCGCGCGCACTCTGGACGGGTTCTCCGCGTCCGCGTTGTGCGTAAAAATAAAAATAAATACCAAACCGTGAGCGATGCGGCGCCGCGTCCCCGTCAGGATGAACTGCGCCTGTCGCGCAGATGTCGCGTTGGTTTTGAAGCCTTGCTCTTTACGCACGAGCTGCCATTACGCATGCGAGGGGATTAGCCAACCGTGCCATTATTGGGCACCAGACCCTCCCCCACCCTCCGGCAAACAAAAGCTACTCGAACGCCCCAATGTTCCCACATATTCATGAGTGTTCCGGTGGGATTCATTCATCACTCACAGAAGGCTGCAGACATCAGTGTTGGTTATGTTTTGCAAAGAGGATTGCAACTGGTGTTCCTGTCTCTGCGCGTGCGCGTCAGTCTCCGGACTACATCGAGAAAGTTTGACCGTGAGAATCAGAACAGTGATCGTAATGTTTGTGCAGATGAATCTCAGTGTGACTCCCGGTGTGATGAGCTCCGTGGAGTGAACGGCAGACTCCTTTAAACACGGTGCTGTGATCAGTAGACCCCTTTAGGTGAAGCTGCAGGTATTTTACCAGCGGATACTCTTATTCTGGAGGAGGTCGGTGTGGCCTGTTCACACTTTAATGAGTGTCGTTATATCCTGAATAATGTTCTGACATATAAATGTCTGAATTGTTCCTTGGAATATGTCCAAGTTACAGATGATGGATGAATTATTGACATGATCGAGGAAAATGCTGACCCGACTTTAAGCAAAGTGTCTACATGATGGATAGACTATATATATATAATTATATATATATAATTATATATATCTTTAGGCAAAGTGTCTATACATGATGCATAGAGTATATATATACATATATACATGTACACTACCGTTCAAAAGTTTGGGATCACCCAGACAATTTCGTGTCTTCCATGAAAAATCACACTTTTATTTATCAAATGAATATAAAATATAGTCAAGACATTGACAAGGTTAGAAATAATGATTAATATTTGAAGTATTAATTTTGTTCTACAAACTTCAAGCTCAAAGGAAGGCCAGTTGTATTGCTTATATCACCAGCATAACTGTTTTCAGCTGTGCTAACATAATTGCACAAGGGTTTTCTAATCAGACATTAGTCTTCTAAGGCGATTAGCAAACACAATGTACCATTAGAACACTGGAGTGATAGTTGATGGAAATGGGCCTCTCTACACCTATGGAGATATCTCATTAGAAACCAGACACTTCCACCTAGAATAGTCATTTACCACATTAACAATGTAGAGAATGTATTTCTGATTAATTTAATGTTATCTTTATTGAAAAAACAGTGCTTTTCTTTGAAAAATAAAGTCATTTCTAAGTGATCCCAAACTTTTGAACGGTAGTGTATATACAGGACTGTCTCAGAAAATTAGAATATTGTGATAAAGTTATTTATTTTCTGTAATGCAATTAAAAAAACAAAAATGTCATGCATTCTGGATTCATTACAAATCAACTGAAATATTGCAAGCCTTTTATTCTTTTAATATTGCTGATTATGGCTTACAGCTTAAGAAAACTCAAATATCCTATCTCTAAATATTAGAATATCATGAAAAAGTATACTAGTAGGGTATTAAACAAATCACTTGAATCGTCTAATTAACTCGAAACACCTGGAAACACATTTTCAAATGTTTGATTTTGTTTTGCTGTTATAAATCTTTTTTTTACTTGGTCTGAGGAAATATTCAAATTTTATGAGATAGGATTTTAGAGTTTTCTTAAGCTGTAAGCCATAATCAGCAATATTAAAAGAATAAAAGGCTTGCAATATTTCAGTTGATTTGTAATGAATCCAGAATGCATGACATTTTTGTTTTTTTAATTGCATTACAGAAAATAAAGAACTTTATCACAATATTCTAATTTTCTGAGACAGTCCTGTATATAAATATCTATATATATATATTGATCAGTCCCTTGTTTGATTTGTGATCAATTAATTATTTGTTTGCTATCATTATTTTTTATTTATACAGTTTTTGTGCCACTTATTTTAGTAAAAAAATGATGTCACATAAATCCCCATGAAGCTTCCCTGGTTCATAACTTATTAAAACAGTTACTTGTTGAATTGCTAGTTTTCTTTAAAAGGTTTAAATCTGCAAATGAGGCATCATCTTATCAATAAATCAATAAAAATGTCTCCACGTTTTTGGTGATAAAATGTGTAATAAATTAGGCATAACTGATATGAACAAATATAGAAACTGGGAGGTTTGTATAAGAGCTGCTGAAGAGGTTTATGGATCAGAGACTCAACAAACTCATTCAAAGAGATGTTTTATAACATTACACACATGATGAACACACACAGGAAACACAACTCTATCCCCATGAAACATCCAGGGGATTACGCATTAACAATGTGTTCTTGATACAAGAGTTGTGAAATATCATGTTTCATATGCACATGAGGCATTATCTTATGGTAACTTGGTGAATCGGAGACATTTAAAGACAAAGTATAACATGCTGAGATCGATGTCTCGTTATTGTACAGCACAGAGCAGCTGCTGTTTAAAAACACTCTGCTGCTCGATGACGTCATCCAGATCACAGCAGAAAGAAGTGGAAGAGTTGTACTGCCACCCAAAGGACCGGAGCAGCACCCACAGGGGGGGGGGAATCAGATAATTTTTTATATACATTAATTTAATTAATACTACTAAATAAATATATATACACTACCGTTCAAAAGTTTGCGGTCATCCAGACAATTTCATGTCTTCCATGAAAACTCACTTTTATTTATCAAATGAATTGAAAATTGAATAGAACATATAGTCAAGACATTGACAAGGTTAGAAATAATGATTCATATTTGAAGTATTAATTTTGTTCTTCAAACTTCAAGCTCAAAGGAAGGCCTTATATCACCAGCATAACTGTTTTCAGCTGTGCTAACATAATTGCACAGGGGTTTTCTAATCAGACATTAGTCTTCTAAGGTGATTAGCAAACACAATGTACCATTAGAACACTGGAGTGATAGTTGATGGAAATGGGCCTCTATACACCTATGGAGATATTTCATTAGAAACCAGACGTTTCCACCTAGAATAGTCATTTACCACATTAACAATGTATAGTGTGTATTTTTGATTAATGTTATCTTTATTGAAAAAACAGTGCTTTTCTTTGAAAAATAAAGACATTTCTAAGTGACCCCAAACTTTTGACCGGTAGTGTATATATATATAAATAGACACTCTGGTGAGAAAGGCAAGGCAGCGCCTCTACCACCTCAGGCAGCTGAGGAAATTTAAAGTTTCCCAGAGGATCCTTCAGTCCTTCTACTCTGGAGCTGTAGAGAGCGTCCTGACAGGAAGCATCACAGCCTGGTTTGGCAACTGCTCCGCTCAGGACAGGAAGGCTCTGCAGAGAGTAGTGCGTTCGGCTGAGCGCACTATTGGAACTACACTCCCCACCCTGCAGGACTTGTACACCAGGAGGTGCAGAACCAGAGCCGGCAGGATCATGAAGGATCCTCACCACCCCAACAACAGACTGTTTCAGCTGCTGCGGTCAGGCAGGCGCCTCCGTAGTCACGCTGCAAGAACAGAGAGACTGAGACGGAGTTTCTTTCCTCAGGCCATCAGGACTGTGAACTCCGACCTCACCAGGACCCCCACATAGACCCACACAACTGCCCTCTTAGGCACACACACACACACACACACACACACACACACTTACTGTAAATATTGTGTTGTTTTTTATTGTAAATAGTGTGTACTTGTTGCCCTTGCACATTCCTGCTGAGCATTGCCACTTTCATTTCACTGCACACCCTGTGTGTGTATGTGAAAAATAAAACATCTTGAATCTCTTGAATCTTGAATCTTGAAATATATATATATTATATATATATATTGGAATATAACAGTGGTATTTAGGACCTGGAATACCATTGTTATATACAAACACACACATACACACACACACACACACACAAGGTGCACTCTATTTTCTTTTTGAGTTTTGTTGTTTGGTTTATAGACTTGTTGTCCCTTTTTCTTTTCTTTTAGGACAACTTCCAAACTGAAAAGCATTTCTGATTTCAGGTTGAAGAAGTTGAAAGATCCACCTGTCCATGCTGCCCACCTGACTCCTCCCTCCTGGAGATCCTCTGCATGGACTTCTGCTGTAAAGCTATCCAACAACGTGATACTGCAGTCACAAGTGCCCCAAAGATCAGACCCTCCTCTTCCTCGCTGTCATCCCCTGAGGAATGGAGCAGCTTCCACTGCACTTCAGTTTATGAATGTGTCCGATTACACAGGAATCTGATATCTACCACATCAAATCAAATTCTGTGAAGTACAGGAAGGACCCGATCGGACCGGCCTCCATAAACTGAACCCTCTGAGTCCGGTCTCTCAGTCGGGTCTCTCAGTCCGGTTTCTCCAAGTCTGCCATGCAGGTTTTGTCCTGTGGCGTGTGAAAGAGTTTTTGTCATATGAAGCAGAGAAAAATGTGCAGATGAATATGTGCACGTTGATGTGATGCACACAGACCTTTCACCTCGAGGGTAACAGAAACAGCACGCTCGAAAAGAAATGATTCAAACTGAAGCTGAGAGACCCACCGAGGAGAGACCATGACGTCCTTTTCAGGTTCTTCATGAATATGGATCAGTCTGATGATGATGATGATGATGATGATGGGTCTTTGTCTCCTCCCATAGAAACCAGCACACCTGTATTTCTCCCCCTGAGCCCCTTCTGAGTTATGCTGCTGCTACACACTGAGCACACAGCGGGTCACTAAATCAATACAGCGTTATTTACTGGAGAGAAGAAGAAGAAAAAGATTGATTTTTTCTGTTATGCTGATAATAACTCAGCAGACTTTAAAAGGTGAAATGACCTCTGATCCCGCTCTGATTCACGGTGACAGTGGCAGGTCATTTTAAAGGAAGTCCACTGAGACACACACACACACAAACAGAGAAAAACACACACAGAAACACACACACACTGAGACTCAAGGTCGGTTATAAACCAGCCGACCCTGACCTTCCTCCGGTCCACAACCTGACAGAGAGCATCACTCGGGCCCCGGACTCACCAAACATCTGGGGGACGAACAGCAGCAGCCGGTCCAGGTGGTCCAGGTAGTCCAGGTGGTCCAGGTGTCCCATGTGGTTCATGTGGTTCA
>NC_079388.1:3821740-3824240 GCF_029220125.1 Pseudoliparis swirei
GTCCATGTGGTCTAGGTGGTCCAGGTGGTCCATGTGGTCCATGTGGTCCAGGTGTTCCATGTGGTCCATGTGGTCTAGGTGGTCCAGGTGGTCCATGTGGTCTAGGTGGTCCATGTGGTCTAGGTGGTCCATGTGGTCCATGTGGTCCATGTGGTCCAGGTGGTCCAGGTGGTCCATGTGGTCCAGGTGGTCCATGTGGTCCATGTGGTCCAGGTGGTCCATGTGGTCCAGGTGGTCCAGGTGGTCCATGTGGTCCAGGTGGTCCATGTGGTCCAGGTGACCCATGTGGTCCAGGTGACCCATGTGGTCCAGGTGGTCCATGTGGTCCAGGTGGTCCAGGTGGTCCAGGTGGTCCATGTGGTCCAGGTGGTCCATGTGGTCCAGGTGGTCCAGGTGGTCCATGTGGTCCAGGTGGTCCAGGTGGTCCAGGTGGTCCATGTGGTCCATGTGGTCCAGGTGGTCCATGTGGTCCAGGTGGTCCATGTGGTCCATGTGGTCCAGGTGGTCCATGTGGTCCAGGTGGTCCAGGTGGTCCAGGTGGTCCAGGTGGTCCATGTGGTCCAGGTGGTCCATGTGGTCCAGGTGACCCATGTGGTCCAGGTGACCCATGTGGTCCAGGTGGTCCAGGTGGTCCAGGTGGTCCATGTGGTCCAGGTGGTCCAGGTGGTCCATGTGGTCCAGGTGGTCCATGTGGTCCAGGTGACCCATGTGGTCCAGGTGGTCCAGGTGGTCCAGGTGGTCCATGTGGTCCAGGTGGTCCAGGTGGTCCATGTGGTCCAGGTGGTCCATGTGGTCCAGGTGGTCCATGTGGTCCAGGTGGTCCATGTGGTCCAGGTGGTCCATGTGGTCCAGGTGGTCCATGTGGTCCAGGTGGTCCAGGTGGTCCATGTGGTCCAGGTGGTCCATGTGGTCCAGGTGGTCCAGGTGGTCCAGGTGACCCATGTGGTCCATGTGGTCCATGTGGTCCAGGTGGTCCAGGTGGTCCATGTGGTCCAGGTGGTCCAGGTGGTCCATGTGGTCCAGGTGGTCCAGGTGGTCCATGTGGTCCATGTGGTCCAGGTGGTCCAGGTGGTCCAGGTGGTCCATGTGGTCCAGGTGGTCCAGGTGGTCCATGTGGTCCAGGTGGTCCAGGTGGTCCAGGTGGTCCATGTGGTCCATGTGGTCCATGTGGTCCAGGTGGTCCAGGTGGTCCAGGTGGTCCATGTGGTCCAGGTGGTCCAGGTGGTCCATGTGGTCCAGGTGGTCCAGGTGGTCCAGGTGACCCATGTGGTCCATGTGGTCCATGTGGTCCAGGTGGTCCAGGTGGTCCAGGTGGTCCATGTGGTCCAGGTGGTCCAGGTGGTCCAGGTGACCCCAGGTGACCCATGTGGTCCAGGTGGTCCAGGTGACCCATGTGGTCCATGTGGTCCATGTGGTCCAGGTGGTCCAGGTGGTCCATGTGGTCCAGGTGGTCCAGGTGGTCCATGTGGTCCAGGTGGTCCAGGTGGTCCATGTGGTCCATGTGGTCCAGGTGGTCCAGGTGGTCCAGGTGGTCCAGGTGGTCCAGGTGGTCCATGTGGTCCAGGTGGTCCAGGTGGTCCTGGTGACCCCAGGTGACCCATGTGGTCCAGGTGGTCCAGGTGACCCAGGTGGTCCAGGTGGTCCAGGTGGTCCATGTGGTCCATGTGGTCTATGTGGTCCAGGTGGTCCAGGTGGTCCAGGTGGTCCAGGTGGTCCAGGTGGTCCAGGTGACAGGATGAAGGTGTCACACTCAAACATTCATTGAATTCAAGCCCAGCTCTTATCGTCTGTGTGAATCGTTGTTTTCTGTTTTCTATTTCTCAACATTATGTAGAATCTTTTGATTTGTTTTAATGTATAAAACATATTTATAAAACATGTATCTGTATCTGCAGTATGAGGTCATGTCTCGTGTGACAGACCACATCATTTCTACTCAAAAAACGATAATACAACATTTAGTTTTAGACATTTGCATGTATTTTGCATTGTATTCATATATTTACCTGCTTGTGTGAACTTGGACCTTTGGTAAACAAACACCAAAACAGTTCGTCCACATGAGTAAAAGTGTATTTTTCACAAGAGATGTGAAGAATTTTTATAAATCGAACTTCAATTTTCAGCTTTAGGGCCATATTCTCTCTTTCCACTTGTGCCTGAGGACAATCATGCCTCATTGTCTAGAGAATGTTCTGGAATGTTTGATGTAAAACACGTGGGTATGTGTCGTATGTAAGTGTCTTTAAAAGGGGAATTTAAGAAATTGTGAAAAAACGAGAAAATGACCCCATGACCCCAGAGGGCTGAGACGAGATGCAGGCGGAAAAACACGAGAAGAAATCATCCAGGATACACACAGAGGTGTTTATTTCACTCCTTTGTCTATTTGCGTCTGTAGATTTAGTCTTAAATCACCAAATAATGAGATAATGTGTGTGAAGTTGCACCTCTCGTCCTTGAAGCTGGCCGTGTGACCCGACTCCTTAAAGTCCTCCTC